>NC_079435.1:39379369-39386869 GCF_903798145.1 Danio aesculapii
ATACTACATTACTGTACCATTTTCTGATTATTGACCTCTAAACTTGCCATATATCGCAACACAGCAGGGCAAAAACAGTTATACTATTGCACTCTTGTCACAATTGGTGGCGCTATATCTCAGCAGTCTCTGAGGGTGTGTTGAACATCTCATTTGGGTCTTGGTAGACCATGTTCCCATCTATTAGCACACACAGATTCATATTACATTACTGTACCATTTTCTGGTTATTGACCTCTAAACTTGCCATAAATTGCAATACAGCAAGGCAAAAAGAGCTGTACCATTGCACTCTTTGCACAATTTGGTGGGCACTATATCTCAGCAGTCTCTAAGGGTGCAATGAATTTCTCACTGGGGTTTGCAGACAGTGTTCCAATCTATCAGCAAACCTAGATTCATTCCACATTACTGTACCATGTTTTGGTTATTGACCTCTAAACTCAATAAATCATAATACAACTATGTACCATTGCACTCTTGGCACATATGGTGGCACAATATCCAACAGTTTTTGAGGGTGCGCTGATTATCTCACTGGGGTCTTGTAGACAATGTTCCCATCTATTACCAAACCCAGATTTATACGAAATTACTGCACCATTTTCAGTTTATTGACCTCTGAACTTGTCATAAATCGCAATAAAGCAATACAAAAAACAGCTACTGTATGTACCATTGCACTCTTGGCCCAATTGGTGGCGCTATATCTCAGCAGTCCTTAAGAGGGCGCTGAATAGCTCACTAGGGTCTTGTAGACAACATTTCAATCTTTCAGCAAACCCAGATTCATACCAATTTACTCGATCTATTTTCATTATTTAGATATTGCCTAATCAAAACACTTCGGGAGCCGCAACGTTACTCCATCCCATTATTTTCTCTAAATCACACCAAACTGATGACATTCGTTTCTGTTTACTCGATTTGTGCTGGATCGTGCAGTTAAATAAACACTTTATCGGTTTTAGTTGTTTAGATATAACCAAAATATTTGTGCTGGTTTGTTCGGTGGAAATGAACATCAGATATTTATATTCGTTTACGAATTTGTTATTTTCTTTTCCTCACAGTTTTGCTCGTTTGTGCTGCCAAAACATATTATTTGTAGGCCTAAAAAAATATTAGATCGTTTAGAGGTCTCTTGACCCCAGTTGCTCCCTATTTACCAAAATAGTCTTGTTTCCTTTGTGCTGGATTGTACCTAGGAAAGTTTTGTTAATGCTGCTTCTAATATTAAAATATTAAATATTAATTAAAGATAATGCCATCACCAGCCCCCACATGTATGATATTCTAAAATATTTTAATTTGTATGTGCTAATATAAGTTTTTTTTTGATGCTTTATTGTTTTAGATTAAATAGCCTAGGCCAGTAGGTTATTCTGAGATCTTTTTTTTATCTAAAAAAGCGAGAAGCCCGACCAACATTTCCGACACTGCATGCATTTCTTTTCGTCAAGTAGCCAGTTCTTTGCTGACGTGCTTTTTTTACGGAGGCTGCATGAGAGAAAGCACATCTTGTTTATTTTTTATTTTACAAATATGCAACTTTGATGTTATTGTGTGTACATATTTTCCATGGTTATTCAATCAATCAATTCAATTCACCTTATTTGTATAGCGCTTATACAATGTAGATTGTGTCAAAGCAGCTTCACATAAAGGTCACAGTAAATAGGAACAGTGTAGTTAAGTTTTGTAGTGTTTAAGTTCAGTTCAGTTAGCTCAGTTCAGTGTGGTTTAATAATCACTATTGAGAGTCCAAACACTGAAGAAGCAAATCCAACGATGCGCGGCTCTACAGATCTGAACCATGCAAAGCCAGTGGCGACAGCGGAGAGGGAAAAAAAACTTCACTAAAGGCGGAAGTGAAGAAAAAAAACCTTGAGAGAAACCAGGCTCAGTTGGGCACGACCATTTTAATTTCCTCGCTGGCCAAACGTCTTGTGCAGAGCTGCAGTCTCAGTGGCGGAGGCTGGAAGCTGGCATCAGCGAAGACTCGTCTGTCTCTGGAGCGTCATAGGAAACAGTCTCATGTTCTCCACTCTTCCATGACCATCGCAGTAGTTGTTCAGGATTCGGCCAGGTCCAGGATATGGAAACCTTGGGATCATCTCGTCGTTGGTCTTGATCGAATCAGTGACTCTGCATAGTCTGAGGGCCTCGGAAGAGTATCCCCAGGTGGAAATGGAGAATAAGAAAATAATTAGCGTAGCTGATGTTCACAGTGTATATCAGCAAGATGCATAACCTGTGTGGAAGCCCCGTAAGTGGTGCACTAAGTGTATGCTTTACTGAACAGATAGGTCTTTAATCTAGTTTTGAATTGGGAGAGTGTGTCTGAGCCTCGGACGTTATCAGGAAGGCTATTCCAGAGTTTAGGAGCTATAAATGAGAAGGCTCGACCTCCTTTACTCGACTTTGCTATTCTAGGTACTACCAGAAGTCCTGAGTTTTGAGATCTTAAAGAGCGAGTTGGATTGTAGCGAGACAGAAGATTGGTTAGATAAGCAGGAGCTAGATTATTTAGAGCTTTATATGTAAGAAGCAATATTTTAAATTCAATACGAAACTTAACAGGCAGCCAGTGTAAGGAGGATAAAATTGGGGTGATGTGATCAAATTTTCTAGACCTGGTTAGAACTCTGGCAGCTGCATTTTGTACTAATTGAAGTTTGTTAATAGAGGATGCTGGGCAGCCAGCAACAGAGCATTACAGTAGTCCAGCCTAGAAGTCATAAAAGCATGGACTAGCTTTTCTGCATCTGAGATGGATAGCATACTTCGTAACTTAGCTATATTTCTCAGATGAAAGAAGCAGTTTTTGTGACATGGGAAATATGATTTTTAAAAGTTAAATTGCTGTCTAATATGACACCAGATCTTTTATAGTAGACTAACGCTAACTTTGTATCCCTCTAATTGTAGATCGAGTTTGTGAGATCTGCTGTGTACAGGATTTAGGCCCAATAAGTAATAATTCTGTTTTGTCTGAGTTTAAGAGAAGATAATTGTTGGTCATCCAGTCTTTAACATCTTTAATTACACTCAGTTAGCTTGGACAGATTAGACGTCTCGTCAGGTTTAGTTGAAATAATAATTGAGTATCATCTGCATAGCAGTGAAAGCTGATCCCATGTCTTCTAATATGTCTCCCAGGGGTAGCATGTATATTGTAAACAGTAAAGGGCCTAAAACTGATCCTTGAGGCACCCCGTATTTACTGGGCTGATTTGTGAGGCTGTCCATTTATATTTACAAACTGGTAACGGTCAGATAAGTATGACTTAAACCATTGTAGGGCATGTCCTTGGACACCTGTGACTTTTAAGCGATTATAAGGATACCATGGTCAATGGTGTCAAATGCCGCACTAAGATCGAGTAGAACTAATAGCGAGGCACCCTTGGTCAGCAGCTAAGAGTAAATCGTTGGTTATTTTCACTAATGCAGTTTCTGTACTGTGATGAGCTCTGAAACCTGACTGAAACACAACCTGGTTTATAGACCAGGTTCTAATATTGCATAAGTGGGGGCATTATTTTACCGTGGTAAAGTGGAGCATTTCTTGGCAAGTTAAGGCTTTATTATTTAGTAATTAAATTTCATAGTTATAAAATACATTTAAATAATATTTAACATTTTTAATTATTTATGATTATTTATTGCACCAAAGGTCATTTCAAAGGAACATTAAATGTTGTAAACTTTTTAACTGCTTATTTGTGTGTAAAGGCCTGATGTAAAAAGCTGTTGCTGTATTTGAGCTTTACAGTTTACAACCGTAAATCAGTTTACAGCATGTTACCGTGTGTCTGAAAACGGTTAATTACTGTAAAAAGTAAACAGTTAACTACTGTAAACCTTTTAATTTTATCCTAAATATTTTATTGATATTATTATATTATATTATATATATATATATATATATAATATTATATTAGTACTATTGACATAAAAAGACCCAATTACAAAATATTAACAATAAACACTCTTTATTTATTACATTGGAGATGCTTAAAACATTTTTTTTAAGTTGTAAAAACATTACTTTTCAATCATTTAAATTATCTTATTAAAAAAAAAAACATTTAAAATGACAAATCACATGAACATACATGTAAAAAACTAATTTAAGTGTCTGACCTGCATATTGTTAGGAAAGCCAATTGTTCTTAGTACTACTGACATTACACCTGACACAATTACAAAATATTCAATTTTTTTAAACATTAATAATGCTTAAAGCACTTAAGGCAAATGTGCAAAAATTACATTAAGCATTAAAATCAACAGATTGGTAAGCTGAAATTGTTTCGTATGTATGTGAATGAAAGTGTATGGTTGTTTCCCAGGGATGGGTTGCGACTGGAAGGGCATCCGCTGCCTAAAACATACACTGGATAAGTTGGCGGTTCATTCCGCTGTGGCGACTCCAGGTTAATAAAGGGATTGAAGAAAATGTATGAATGAATGAATGAATGATTAACTTAGTTTTTAAGTCACAATAAACTAATAACATATGCTGTCAAGACTTGATCTTATTTTTACTGTTGGTGTACAGGTAAAAATTGCAAATGCATAAAATTTGAATCAGCACAAGAGTTCGAGCCCCAGCTGGGCCAGTCGGCATTTCTGTGTGGAGTTTGCATTTCTCCTTGTGTTGTCATCGGTTTCCTCCAGGTGCTCCAGTTTCAAATACATATATAAGTGAACTGAATAACAAAATTGGCCATAGTGTATATGTGTGAATGCAAGACTGTGTTTCCGTAATGTGATGGGTTTGCAGATGAAGGGCTCCGCAGCTTAAAACATATGCTGGATAGGTTGATGGTTCTTTGCGTGGTTTGCATGTGTGGACATAGTTAGATGTCTTTTCCAAAAAAACTTAACATTTATAGTATTTGAAATAAAACGGAATTTAATAAGGACTAAATAAAAGAATAAAATCTTTATACCACTTTTTTGTTGCCGAAGCCATGATCCGTCTGTGTTTATATCCTTGCATACCTTCATTTAAAAAAACAGTAGTGAAACTGTGCATATTATCATTGCTATAAAAAGTATATTAAGTCGGTAACTTAGACAGTAATGCAAAGTAACAATAAATAATTGAATAAATAGCATAATGAAAAGAATAAGTGCGACCAAACTCAGTCACCAGGTCTAGTGCCCCTGTAACTTTCTTACATCAATAAACTCATTGGGTTTGAACACTCATAACACTTGCACAAACATACAAAATTCACAAATACAATTTGTCACGAATCAATTTATTGCAAAGTTTATGAAATAGAAAGAATGCAATTAATAGAGGTATTACATCTGTTAAATAATGAAAATATATTATATGAAATATATAAAATATTCTGTAAATATGCAAGAAAGATAGTCACAATTTTATGTAAGACCTTTTAATTTAATTAGGTAATTACATACACTAATATTAATGGACAGATTATACGTCCAATGAACCAATTTCAAGGCCGAATTAAAGATTTATTTTGAAACACTTAAAAGACGTTTAAGTAGAAAAGCAACCAAAACTATATATAGATATAAAAAAACTTTTCTATTGCAAATATTAATGTAACCTACTCTTCTTGTTTTTTATTATTCTTTTCCTATGTTTTTCTATATGTGAATGTCATAATTGCAAGATTTTTGTATGGTTTTGATTGTTAAACATTCGTCAAAAAAAAAACACTGACAATTTCTCTTTATCAGGTTGGACAAGCTAACCCCCACAAAGTAGTTTCATTCATTCATTCATTCATTCATTTTCTTTTCCGCTTAGTCCATATATTAATAAGGGGTTACCACAGTGGAATGAACCGCCAACTTATCCAGCACATATTTTACGCAGTGGATGTCCTTCTAGCTGCACTTATTCACACTCATACACAGGGACAATTTAGCCTACCCAATTCACCTGTACCGCATGTCTTTGGACTGGGGGGAAACCACAGCACCCGGAGGAAACTCACGCGAATGCGGAGAGAACATGCAAACTCCACACAGAAATGCCAACTGACCTAGCCGTGGCTCGAATCAGCAACCCTCTTGATGTGAGGCGACAGCACTACCTACTGTGCCACCGCTATGCTGGTTTCAGATAAATAATAGTGCCAAGTAATGATAAAATAAAAACATCTCGAAAAAAAAAAATAAATAAACTTTAAGTTGATTAACTAGATATATTCCCAGAATATGTCCTTAATTTTAGTAGATTTCTGGAGGTTACAGTGTTAACAAAACCATATTTAAAAAAAGACTGGGACTGTTGCATCAAAACACCCATTTGCTTTCTTGCAAGGTAAACTGTTGCATTTTATTATCTTTTTGTTTAAATATCCAATTACTTGTTTCACTTGTTTTTCAATTTTGTCATAGGTGCTTATTAATTATTGTTAATAATTTCATACTTTTTAAAAAAAAATGTTGTCTTTTTACAAAAAAAATTGTTTGGTGTAATCAATTCTATCTTAATTTCAATACATTATTGTTGGTCAGTTATCTACAAAATGAAGAAGAACAAATAACATTTAAGGTTAAAAATTGCAAAATCAAAAGGGCAAAACACTAATTGTTTGCCTAAATAAACGAAAAAATATTTACAAGGCTAATGTTTTATTGTCAACTGTATGACCAAAAACAAAAGAGTTTTTGCTGTTAATGACAAAGTCATCCATAGTCCAAGTGCAATTTCACTTTAATTGCTTTAATCAAGTCTTTTGACTACAATAAGCTAGACAGGCCTTCCAAACTTTATATTTTCAGCACTGAAATAGCGTATCTAATCTCATTTTACTTTGAGAACTCAGCAGAAAATGCTTGAAGATGGGCACGCTATTCATTCATTCATTTATTCATCCATTCATTCATTCATTCATTTCATTTGCATATGTTTTACGCAACGGAGGCCCTTTCAGCTGCAACCCATCTCTGGGAAAAATTCATAAACACTCATTCACAGTCACTGATAATTTAGCTTACCCAATTCACCTGTACCGCATATATTTGGACTGTGGGGGCAACCAGAGCACCTGGAGGAAATCCACGCGAATTCAGGGAGAACATGCAATCTCCTCACAGAAAGGCCAGCTGACCCAGCCGAGGCTCGAATCAGCGACCTTCTTGCTGTGAGCCGACAGCACTACCACCGCGCTGCCCTAACAATATTAACAATTGCTTAAGTTAAAAGTCGTTTTCTTTTTGCATGCCTTGCGTGCTTCGCGTTTTAGCAAATGTGAATTTGCGGTTTAAAAAAATATATACATATTTACAGTTGAAGTCAGAATTATTTGAACCCCCCCCCCCCCTGAATTATTAGCCCCCGTTATTTTTTCCTACCAATTACTCTCGAACGAAGAGAAGATTTTTTAACACATTTCTAATCATAGTAGTTTTGATAACTCATCCCTAATTACTGATTTATTTTATCTATGACAAGATGATAGTAAACAGTATTTTACTAGATGTTCTTCAAGACACTTC
>NC_079435.1:39391869-39409369 GCF_903798145.1 Danio aesculapii
CTATACCTAGATGTCCCTCATGGGCAAGTGCTAGTGCTCATGCTTGTAATGTTTTGGAAGTACAATACGTGTTCCACGTAGAACCAGATAGCCTATTGTGCACAGCTCATTAGCTATGGCTGCATAAGACATACACTTTTCAAAGTGTCCACTTTCAATAGCTCTTCGCACTTCCGTCAGTTCTGCATCTTTTTCTGAAGCCTCTTCCACCTCCCTTGTGGTTAGGGCTCTTGGAGTGGCACTAATGGCTACAAATCTCACATACTCATCCGAGTCATGTGAGTGTTTCTCTCTCATTGCTGTGCTCCCCAAAAGTCGTGACAAAGGGTCAGCAATATTTTCTCTTCCTGAAACATAGACAATCTTAAAGTCATATGGTTGGAGACGTAGAACCCACCGCTCTATGCGGGCACATGGCTTAGAACGTGGACCATATATTGACTCTAACGGTTTATGGTCTGTGAGCAAGTCAAACTGTCTTCCATAGATATACGGGTGAAGCCTTTCACAAGCCCATACAAGTGCGAGGGCCTCCCTCTCTGTCTGGGAGTACCGTCTCTCACAGTCTGATAAACTTCTGCTGATGTAGCACACTGGCACCATTTGACCCTTTTGACACTGCGTTAATACTGCCCCCACCCCTACGGGGCTCGCATCAGCTATCACCTGGGTAGGTGCGTCTTTGTCAAAGTATGCCAAAGTCCCTGCTTTTGCAAGTTCCTCTTTTAGAGCATTAAATGCCCTTTTCTGTTCATGTCCGAAGACAAATTCTGTTTCCTTTCTGGTAAGACGTCTTAATGGCTCCGCCAGGGTTGCAAATGTGGAATAAATCTGCTACTGTAACTGACAAGTCCGAGAAACTTCTAATTTCAGAGACGCTTTGTGGTTCTCGGGCTTCCACTACAGCCCTGACTCTTTCTTCAGTGGGTCCAATCCCTTTCTGTGTCAGCAGGATTCCCATGAAGTTTAAGCGATCTATGCAAAACTGACATTTTTCCGGATTTAACGTCAGTCCGCATTCTCTTATGCGCTTCATGACGGCATGTAGGCGTTGGCTGTGTGTTTTTTTTCCGGAGCATGCACAATTATATCATCCGAGATGTTTTCAACTCCCTCTATTCCAGTCAGTGCAGCAGCTATCTCATGTTGATATTGCTCACTTGCAGATGATACTCCAAAAATGAGACGCTTGTATCTGTACACTCCATTATGAACTGCAAAAGTTGTGATCTGGCGAGATTCTGGTGTCAGCTCTAACTGATGGTAACCCCATTTAAGATCCAATTTGCTGAAAACCATTGATCCATTCATACTTTGTAGAAGTTCATCTACTGTAGGAATAGGGTATCGTTCTCTGATGATTGCTCGATTGGCCTGTCGCATGTCAAGACAAAGTCTGATTTCTGAATTAGCTTTTGGCACGATTACAACAGGATTAACCCATGGAGTGGGTCCATTTACTTCTTCTATAATGTCCATCTCTAAGAGTTCTTTTATTTTATCCTCCACAGGACCTCTCAGATTAAATGGTATTCTTCTTAAAGGTTGGGCTACTGGCTGGACTGTTTGATCTATGTACAGGCAGATTTGCTTAGTTTTCAGCTTACCAACTCCCTGAAACACTTCTGGGTATTGTGACTGGAGTGATTGCTTAAGGTCTGTTACCGCTGCAATATCTGTGCCAATTTTGAGTACTCCAAGCTCCATGGCTGTATCTCTCCCTAGTAGAGGTTCACCAGTCCCTTCTATAACAATAAACTCAGCATGTACCATCCGACTGCCTATTGACATCACATTTAAATGCCCTTTACCGGCAAAGGCTGATCAGATGAGTAAGAGAACAAATTTTTCTTTGTATCTGGGATGTACGAATGACATTTAATTCTCTCTGATTTCAGTTCTCCCATGTCTTCTCATCTATGATATTGCTGGATGCACTGAGTCTACCAGCATCCTCAGATGGACATTTCCCAAGCAGACATTCAGTCTATATGTATCCTTGCCATCATTTTGAATGACAAATGCATATTCAGTCTGTCCCTCCACTTGATTAACTCTGTTTTACAGTTTTGGTTTTGCACATTTTTGAAAAATGATCTCTTCCTTTGCACTTATGGCATATTTGACCTCGAGCAGGACATTTAAATCTTTTCCAAAATGATCTGTGTTTCCACATCTATAACACTGTTTATTCAACTTACTGCTTTCTGCTTGGTGTTTTCCTTTGTATATTTTCCTCCTTTTTTCCAGACTCGATTCACAGTTTCTGTAACGTTATCAGATTTTGATGCATCATTCACTGATGACGCAGACATCTGTTCCTCTATTCGTTCACAGAGATCGGCGACTTCCAACGCGCGATCAAGAGTGAGATTTGGTCCTTCCTCCAACAATTTACGCCGCACATATGTTGATGAGCCTCTGCCTACGATGGCATCCCGAAGCTGATTATTCAGGTCATCTGCAAATGCACAGTCTCTCGCGCCGCTTGTCTAAGACGTGTTGTAAACTGCTGAACAGTCTCGCCGGAGTTTGAGAAAGTTTATAAAAGGATTGCCGTGTATGCAGTATTTACTCGTGGCACAAAGTATGCATTAAGGCTGCAACCGCCGCATTAAAGTCATCGGCATTTCCCGTATTGGTAGTGTGGAGAATATATCTTGGACATCAGGTCCCGCATGATGCAAAAGAAGTGCTCTGCGTCGTTGACAAACTGACGCGGCGACACCTTCTTCTATAATAAGTCCTTTTCCATCTGCATAAAGTTCAAATGATGTTAACCATCTTGCCCATCTTGGCCCAAGAGTCGCGGGATCTTTGTAGCACTCAAATGCAGAAATACCTGACTTTTTCATCGCATGTATTCAGTGCTCACAATATCCCGGCTGTATCCTCGTCGCCAATGTTATGTATGTGTGTCTTATCATCAAATATTCATTTATAGATCGCACATACTTCTGAATTAAATCAACCACACGCAGGTTAACGTTTTATCACCACTCTTTACTTCACTTGTGTGTATGAACTCCCTAACATCACAAAACTACCCATCATGCCACCTGTTCCCCGTCTTAAAGACACAGATGCAATTATAGTACATGACATTATGCAATAGCTCATTTAGTTCAATTCACATTCATTTGTATAAGGTATATAAAAATGTGTATAAAAAGTGCATTGTCTGTTCTTTGAAACAATAGGTTTAACAAAACTAGTATTGTATTTACAGGCGTGGGTGTCTAATACAAATTTTTAGTATTTGCAGATAAAACATGCAGTAACTTTTACAACTTGAATAAATTAAAAGAATTATTTTGTATCTAAAATCCTTGCAGAGGCAGGCACTGTCTATACATAGGTGGGTCAGGTGAAGTCTTCATAAAGGACAATATTTCTGAATAAAAAATAGAAATATATTGTACTCAAACGATGGCACTGTCAATAATAATCGATGATGTACTTAGATTTCATGCTTGCAGCCCGTTTTCTGTCTTATATCAGTTTCATTTAGCCTTTTTCGTTTTTCAAAAAGGAACACAAATAAACACGGTCCCTAAGTTGAGCGCGAATAAGAAGCTGAAAAACGGAAGCGTCGCGGTTTTTAAGGTGGACCGCATAGCGTCAATAAGAAGCTGCGAATAAGAAGCTGGATTCAGCCTCGTCATTCACACACTACGGACAGTTTAGCCTACCCAATTCACCTATACCACATGTCTTAATTTGGATTTTGGACGGGAAACCGGAGCACCCGGAGGAAACCCACACCAACAGAGGTAGAACATACAAACACATAAATGACAACTGACCCAGTCGAGGCTCGAACCAGCGACCTTTTTGCTGTGAGGCGCCAGCGCTACACTACGCCACCCTATTTTTAATTATGCTAAACATAATGTAAGTATGGGATCTCTAAACCAGGCATTCATCAAGTAGACTTTTATAACATCTTTAAACGATTAATATAAGCCGCATCTCGTACAGTAATAACAATACTCAGTAGTCTATTCTATTTAGGCAAAGTCCCTTTATAATCTATATCATAGACATTATGATAGATAGCTATATTTTAGAATGTTTGTGATACATAATACAAGTTATGTCTGCTCTGTATGAAATAGTACACCGTTGTGTTGCAGTTTGCTGAACGCTGATTGGTTGTTGCTAAGAAGAGGTTGCCAGGAGAGATCAAGACGCGTCGGCGTGAAGCACACTGGGAACTGTAACGTTTTCCATAAACAAAAATGAAGGCGAGTGTGTTATTATTTTTTCAAGTCTACAAGCGTCCTATTACTTTTCACCGAATATCGCTACTGAAGGCACTTGTGCTTTCAAGAATGCATTACGAATGTCAGCATGCCTTTTGAAAATATCATGTGTAGCGTTAGCAGGATGGCTAGTTAGCACAGCAGCAGTACATATATCTTTTAGTGCTAAAGATGAAGTGCATGTACATAAAAGTGAATAAACGTCAAAATAGTAATAAACGAGTCACTTCTGCATGTCTGCTAATAGTAATACTAAATAAGTGGGCTGTTAATATGTTATATAGGTTGACAGGATGTCTTTTTGTGGTAATTTTATCCTCGTACATTATCAATCAGCGAGCTACACTGATTTTATCCTTTATTTTGTTCTCTAAAGCGTGTTTTCACGCTGTCGGAAAAGTCCTGGTCTGGATCATGTTTGCAGTACAAGTGGCAGAAAACAGTGGGAAACTATCTTGCTGTTGCAGGGTGAGTAACTGTTTTATCAAAAGAAATCTTAATCTTTAGTGTAAGTTATATACAGTTGAAGTCAGAATTATTAGCCCCCCTGAATTATTATTATATCCCCCCCCCCCTCAATTTCTGTTTAACGGAGAGATTTTTTTTCAACAGATTTCTAAACATAATAGTTTTAATAACTCATTTCTAATAACTGATTTATTTTACCTTTACCATGATGACAGTAAATAATATTTTACTAGATATTTTTCAAGACACTTCTATAGAGCTTAAAGTGACATTTAAAGGCTTAACTAGGTTAATTAGGCAGCTTAGGGTAATTAGGCAAGTTATTGTATAACAATGTTTTGTTCTGTTGACAATCCCAAAAAAATAGCTTAAGGGGGCTAATAATTTTGACCTTAAAATGTTTTTTTTTTTTTAATTAAGAACTGCTTTTATTCTAGCTGAAATAAAACAAATAAGACTTTCTCCAGAAGAAAAAATATTATCTGACATACTGTGAAAATTTCCTTGCTCTGCTAAACATAATTTGGGAAATATTTAAAAATAGAAAAGAAAATTCAAAGGGGGGCTAATAACTCTAACCTCAACTGTATGTTAATTTGATGAATTCACAGCCCTGACAATTTAGTGAAAATCTTCGATCGGCATGGACAGAAGGTGAACGAGTTAAATCTCCCTGGGTAAGTGGGCATTTATGCATTTTCTCTCTGAGATTTTAATTTAAAAACTTTTTTTTTTATTATCATATTCATTATTTTATTCATCATATTTATTTGTTTTGTGCATAAATAAAATTGCACGGTTTGTTTGCACAGCAATTGTGTATCTCTTGACTGGGATAAAGATGGCGATATTTTGGCTGTGATTGCTGAGAAGTCCAGTTCTGTTTACTTGTGGGATGCAAATGTTAACAAAACCTCACAGCTGGACAGTGGTATGAGGTGAGTGATGTGATGAGAGACATATTATCACTTCTCTTATAGATAAATAATAATCTCTTGGAATCATTGTTTTTGAGATTACGCCTATTTTGCATTAATGTATTGTTTTGCTGAGATAGAGATCAGATGTCATTTCTGCTGTGGTCCAAAACTGGGCCACTATTGGCTGTTGGCACATCTAAAGGCAACCTACTGATCTACAACCAGCAAACGTCGCGGAAGATTCCTGTTCTGGGTATATATACATTTTTAAATTCAGTGTAGTATGATTTATATTCATTCATTCATTCATTCATTTTCTTTTCAGCTTAGTCCGTTTATTAATCAGGGGTCGCCACAGTGGAATGAACCGCCAATTTATCCAGCTTATGTTTAAGGAGCGGATGCCCTTCCAGCTGCAACCCATCATTGGGAAACATCCATTAATACACTACGGACAATTTAGCTTACCCAATTCACCTATACCACATGTCTTTGGACTTGTGGGAGAAACCAGTGCACCCGGAGGAAACCCACGAATACCAGAACCATGCCAACTGTTCAAGCCTCGGCTGGTTACTCGAACCAGCGACCTTCTTGCTGTGAGACGACACCATGTCGCCATGATTTAAATTCCTAAATCTAATTAATTAATGAAAAAAATAATACTTTGGTGACACAGTCTCTCAGTGGTTAGCACTGTCGCCTCACAGCAAGAAGGTCGCTGGTTTGAGTCCCGGCTGGCTAATTTGTGGTTTTTGTGTGGAGTTTGCATGTTTTCCCCTATGTTGGCGTAGGTTTTCTTCTGGTGCTCCAGTTTCTCCCATAGTCCAAAGACATGAGTGAATTGGTTAAACAAAATTGGCTGTAGTTTATGAGTGCGTGTGTAAATGAGAATGTGTAAGGGCGTTGCCCAGTATTGGGTTGTGGCTGGAAGGGCATCCACTGCACAAAACATATGCTGGAATAGTTGGTGGTTCATTTCGCTGTGGCAACCTCTGATAAATCAGAGACAAAGCCCAAGAAAATTGAAAAAATAGAATGAATAATACTTTTCCACATGTACAAAAAATTTAGCTTGATGCATGCTATTACATAAAAAAACTAATTTAAAGCTGCCTAAATCTTATGGTTTTGATGTTTAAAAACTACTTTTTGTTGTTGTTTTAAGAAATGCGGGTACATTTTCCATCTCCAATAAAATGTTTAGGATTCACCAATAGTGAATTAATTATTTAGCTCATTTCCTGAGATGTTTCAGTGAATTTTTCATTCAATTTTAAAAACAGTTATATGATGAAAATGCATACAATTTTATTTTTTTAAAATGATTAGATTAGATTCAACTTTATTGTCATTACACATGTACAAGTCCAGTTTAGGTCTAACCAGCAGTGTAATAGCAGCAAGTGCAGGATACAGGTATAAGTTATAAAGTGCAGTTATAGAAAAACTATGGTGATATTTACAGATGGATGTTCTGTCAACATTATATACAGGATGTATTAGCTATGAACAGAGATTTACAATAAATGAACATATGTACAGGTTGCTATTAATAATCAGAAGTGTGCAGATAGATAAACCATTACAAATGTACATGCACAGTGGGTGTGTACATGATTACAAATGTCCATGTGCAGTGGGTATGTACAGTTCAAATAAGTGAATCTGTGCAATGTAGTGCAATGAATATGTGCAAATTTAAACGTGCAAATGTTAAATAGTGCAGTGATTGTGAGGAGTTTAAGTTAGAGGAGAGTGGGGGGTGTATTGGGGGGGGGCAAAAGAGTCAGTGAGGGGCAGAGTTCAAAAGGGAGACAGCTCTGGGGAAAAAGCTGTTCCTCAGTCTGCTGGTTTTTGACTGGGGGAGTCTGAAGCACTTGCCGGTAGGCAGGAGTGAAAACAGTCTGTAAGCAGGGTGAGAGGTGTCCTTAAGAATACTGCGTGCTCAGCACAGACAGTGTTTCTTCTGGATGTCCTCAATGGCTGGCAGTGTAGTCCCTGTGATGCGTTGGGCAGTTTTCACAACCCGCTGCAGTGTCCTACGCTCAGCAACAGAGCAGCTTCCATACCAGACTGTGACGCAGTTGGTCAGGATGCTTTCTATTGTGCAGCGGTAGAAGTTCACCAAGACAGCTGATGAAAGGTGGTTCGTCTTAAGTTGCCTTAAGAAAAATAGGCGCTGGTGAGCCTTCTTGATCGGGCTGGAGGTGTTGGTGGTCCAGGAAAGGTCCTTTGAGATGTGGGTCCCCAGGAACTTAAAGGATTAATGTGGATGGGATCATGTGAGGCTGTTCGTCCCTTACTGAAGTCCACAATGAGCTCCTTGGTCTTGTTGGTGTTAAGGAGCAGATTGTTGTCGGTGCACCAAGTGGCCAGTACACCAGTGCTGTATCTCCTCCCTGTAGGCAGTCTCATCATTATTGCTGATTAGACCAATCACTGTGGTGTCATCTGCAAATTTGATGATGGTGTTGGATCTGTTCACAGGCCTACAGTCAATGGTAAAAAGGGAGTAGAGGAAGGGGCTCAGCACACAGCCCTGTGGTACACCAGTGTTGAGTGTGATGGGGGTGGAGCAGATGTGGCCTGTTCTAACGTTTTGAGGTCTGTTAGTCAGAAAGTCCATAACCCAGTTGCAGAGAGACGTGTCTATATCCAGGTCTCTAAGTTTGATCAGTAACTTAGAGAGTATGACAGTGTTGAATGCTGAGCTGAAGTCAACAAACAGCATTCGTGCATAAGTGTTTTTATTGTCCAGGTATGTGAGTACAGAGTGCAGTGCTATGGAGACTGCATCTTCTGTGCTCCTGTTGCCACGGTAGGCAAACTGATGTGGGTCCAGTGTGGGTGGCAGAGAGTCATTTGCATATATGTACATTTACAAATAGAATTTATGTATATAATTATATAATTTATTTAAGTGAGTAATAATAATACAATAATATGCTTCCTCTTTATTTCCTGCGTTTTCTGGATAATATAAACAGATTAAAAAAAGAAATAGAATGCTTTGTAAAGATTTTCCACATCATGCAGGTAAACACACAAAGAAAATCACATGTGGCTGCTGGAGTTCTCAGAACCTCCTGGCATTGGGCAGTGAAGATCGCAGCATAACAATCAGCAACCACGAGGGAGACACCATTCGACAGGTACTTGTGGATCTGTCACAGATCCTGTTATGTCATAACTGTTTATTCAAACATAGAAATAGCTTGATTTGAAATGCTGTTTTTTGCTCTCTTCCTCCCCTTCAGACCTCTGTGAGAGCAGATCCAGCAGATGTTCAGTTCTCAGTGATGAAAACAGATGAGAGATCATCTCCAGGACAAAGTACTGTATGTTCACTTTTTTATTATTATTATTATTTTTTACGCTGATTGGACTTGTAGGTATTTATGTAAGTCTGTTTCTGCCACTGAATAATAAAAAATAAATTATTTAATGAAATTATAAAGTTTATAAAAATTATACAAAATTATATAAAAATTTGAAACGTAGAATTCAGAGTTATAAAGTCACTTGCAATTCTGACTTCACCGGAGTGCACGTGTTAACGCACTACCACTACACCATTGCCGCTGACCAATTCTGACTTGTTAACTCAGAATTGCAACTTTATAACTCAGAATTCTGACTTTATCACTTAAAAATGTATTACTTTTTTATTTAGAGGTGGCAATGGGCTTCCGTAGATATAGTTGAAAATATATAAAAAAATTGACAATACTGAGTGTGTATTGTATAGTGGATATACATATATCCACTGGTAAAACTTGTGCTGGAGTAATTGATGGTTGATTCTGCTGTGGCGACCCCTTATAAACTACGGGCTATGCAAAAGTAAAGGGAGTATGTGTAATTTAAAATCATTAAATTTAATATAATGGCATGAGTTATTAAATAGTAGAATTCTGATATTAATAAACGTAAAAATGATTATAGAAAAATCTAATTAAAATAATGTCATTTTTGTCTTTAACATTGCTTTGAGCAAATATTTCAACCATGCTGTATTTTTACACTGCCTGTGGAAACATTTCTGAAAATAATTATGTTTTATATTAAATTATCTTTAACCTGCAGGTGAGTGTGGCTTTAGGAAAGAAGACGCTGTTTCTGTTAACCTGAATGATCCTGATAACCCTATAGAACTGGCCTTCCAGCAGCGTTATGGCAACATCATCTCCTACCGCTGGTACACACACACATACACATTAATATGATTACTATGCTTTCAGTACAGCAAAGAGGAAAAAAATATATATACTGTAGTGGTTTTGGTAAAAATGTGCCTCCATAACTTTTACGTTTTATTATATACATTTAGTTGTAATTAAGTTTTCCTAAGAAAACAATAGTCCATCACAGCTATAGTAAGCCATATTACTATAATATAAAAGGGTTAAGTTAACTACATGAAATTCTTTATTCGAAATTCTACATATGACCCTAAAGCTCAAATAAAAATTGGGTTACACTATAATGAATAGTTAATGTATTTACTAACATTAACTAAAAATGAATAATCTTGTAAAGAATTTGTTAATCATATTTCATCATTAACTAATGCATTATTAATAAGGATGTCCCGATCAGGTTTTTCTGCCCTCGAGTCCGAGTCATTTGATTTTAACTATCTACTGAAACCTGATCCGATACTTCTTTAATACATAAAAAAAAGAATAATGAAAAAAACAGATCTAGGATATTCCTTATTTTTGATTTAATCCACCTTATTTTAACATTCAACAACTGTTAACGAACAGAGCACTTTAGTGAGGTAGCTTGAACAATAAAGTAAACATTTATTCTTCACTTTTGGACTTTAGTGCAACAGTAAATATCTAAAAAAAAATTATATTATAACTTAAAATACCCGTCAGGCAATCCCAAGTTTATATATCTCACAGTTCACTATGCAATGTTGTCGTCATTAACTTTATAATACCTCCAGACTGCAGAAATTCTGGCGCTTTCCGCTTCAAGCTGCTTTCATGTTCTACTTTGCCAGCATTTAACCAATAACGTCTCTGCAACAAAGTGATGTCATGCCGCACACTGTTTCTGTTTGAAGTCAAGAAAGAGGTCTAATTCACAGCCGAATCTTCATCTGTCAGTGATCGTCTGCTTCGTGTTATAATCAGTTCCATGATCCCCTGCGCTAAACTAGTGTTTGAAGGAAAAGGCGCGTTCACGTTTTACAGAATTTGGCACTTCATATTTGTTGATGTACCGTATAAACATCAATGTGTTCAGGCAAAAGATCCGAACCCAACATGATTCATTTATTTGACCCTGAGTCGAATATTTTGTTAAAGAATCAATAGTTTTAAACACTGTGCACTTTCAGATTTAAACCTCAGCCTGATGTTTTCATTCACTTAGAGCTGTGCTACACACTGCATGGAAGCTTATTTTCAAAAGCCCATAAAAGAGAATCTTTAAATTAAAAGAGCTACACAATAAAGTCAACTTAAACTCAAAGAAAAGATTTACAAATTCTGTGCATTTTTCATACACTACAAACACATTTCCATGCTGTCTGTAGGTATGGAGATGGCTATATCATGATTGGATTTTCGCATGGTTATTTTGTGGTCATTTCCACGCACATCCGTGAGATTGGTCAAGAGTTGTTTCAAGCCCACAATCATAAAGACAGCCTGACAAGCATCGCCATCTCACAGTCTTTAAACAAGGCCGCATCCTGTGGAGACAACTGGTAAGTGTTTATTAGTATGCATACTTCATCACGATCAATGTTGCCATATGCCACATTATCCCAGTGGGCTGATCGACTTGTTGGTCTGCTGTCAAAACCAATTTACATTTACAAAACCATTATACAATATGTGACCCTGGACCACAAAGCCAAGACATAAAGGGCAGCTTTTTGATATTGAGATTTTTAACCTGAAAGCTGGATAAATGAGCTTTTCATTGATTTACTGTATGGTGTTTGTATTTAGCAGAGATACATCATCACCTTGGAACTATAAGGTTCTATCTGCATTCTAAATGATTTTGAGCTTCAAAGTTTTTGCATTCCATATAGCAAACAATATATGTGTATCAGTTCTCTTTCATACATTAACATGACAGAGACCCTAAATGTACTCTAAATGTACATTATTTGCAAGTTGGGGTAAAACAAACAGGGCAAATGCAGATAGAACCTTCTAATTCTCAAAAGTAATTTTTCTGTTTGGCAGATCATTAATTGAAGCATTACTTTTCAAGAAATACAACCAGTCTGCTTATTAATTTAATGAAAAAAACATTTAATTGGTGTTGCAATAATGTTACATTTTTGCTTTGTAGGAATGGGTTTTAAAACCACAGCGGTTCGAACTGTAGTTCTGCCGAATGGGCAGTATTAATAGCTATAAAGGTGGGAGAGCGTTGATATTATGTGATTGTATTGTATTGCAATATGGAACAGCTAAGTGTTGATGTTAAATCAAAAGTAATTCACAAATACTTGAAAATGAAATGATTTAATGACAATAATTCTCTATGGTTACAACTGAATTAGTTACAAAATAACTGTATAAAATGATAAACTATAAAATGATCAAATATGAAATGATAAAGCATATGATATAAATTGTACCCAGCTTAAATGTAAAATTAAAGTTACCAGAGGTAGAAGGAGAGACACAGGGGGAGGGAGAGAGAGACAAAGAGAGCAGGCCCAGAAGTTAGCCTGATTGCAGTAGAGTCAGAGAAGATAGACTCCAGAGAAGGAGAGGAGCAGAGGAGGAAAGCAGACCAGGAAAAGACAGGCCAGGAAAAGACAAGAGCCAGAGCAGCGTTTTACCATCTATTTTGTATCTTTCTTGACCATGTGACTAAAGCCAAAATGCTGAGACATTCAAACTGACCAATCAACATATGATCACATCGTAAAACCCCCAAAGTCCACACACCAGGCCCTGATCTTATCAGTATCTGCCTTTGGAGTCAGTATGGACCTTCTTGAGTCAAAAAGACATGTTTTGTCATTTAAACAAAAGCATATGATAATTTAGCTTCTTACAGCTTTCTATAACATTCATTTAATGCTTTGTAATATTTATGTTTTTCTTGTTTAAATTAAGCATACAAGGCTGTGCTAAATATTGTATCCAGTGCAGCTGTTAATTTTATGTAATTAATATGCTGCTATTTATAGAATTATATGCTTTATATAAATTATTGAATTATATTTATTGAATTATATGCCACATGAATTAAATTATGTATTTGCCCTCCAAGGCTTAATACCAAATTTAAAGACTTTAAAAGTAAATAAAGAGCAAATGAGTTGTTTAATAAAGTTTAATAAACACTGAAAAATGTTTCACTGACTATATATATGCAAAAATAAAATATTTCTTAAAAAGCTTTTTTGTTTTTTAAATATTTTTTTATGTAAACAACTTTTTAAAAAAATCACATCGTGTAAATATGTTGTCATTTAATAATAACTATGTGTATAATAGAACCATGTAATTCTAAGGTGACGACATATTTAAAAAAAGTCTAAATACTGAGAAAATAAAATGAAAAAATGTGTCTATATGAAGTGAATAGCAAACTATAAAAAGAGATTAGTTACTTAATGTCAAAAAAGTGAGTAAACCTGTTTTAATTTGGAACTGTCAAGTTAACCTAATATTTTTAATTATTTAATTTAATGTAATAAGTTTAATAATTTTAAGGCAACAGGTTTACTTGCTTTTTTATATAAAGCAAAACTAATCGCTTTTTACAGTGCAATGCACATGTCTAATCAAATATATTTTTTATTATATATTTGATTATATATGATTACAATCACAAATATAATATTGATTATATATTTGATATATTTACAGTAAGAAATTTACAAAATATCTTAATGGAACATGATCTTTACTTAATATTCTAATGATTCTGGGCAATAAACAATCTATAGTATCATTTTGATCCATACAAGGGCTTTTCACACTTAAAATTTACTTGAAATTATTAACCCTGGGTTATCATAAACCCTGGATGAAAATGTAATCTAGGGTTATCTGTAATCACATTTCACACTACTTATCCTATACCTGGGGTTAACGTATAATCCTGGGTATTCATTAAAAAACATTGGGTTTACACTGTACATTCCTAAACCCCTGGTTAATGTTCTCATTTACATATTTGCTGTCACTGTCACTAACTGGACAAACAGTAGGCAATAGTTATAGACTGAATTCAGCATCTTGTCAGTTATAAAAAATGTCAACATGAAGGTTTATAGCTGTTTTACCCAGGATGATGTTTAGAATGACAATAATCTAGGGTTAAATTGGAAGGTGGTAACTACTGCAGTGATTTGAGCTGTAATATTGCTGAAAGACTAAAGAAACATTATCAGCTTGAAGGTGAAAAAAGGTACATTTCTAATTAAAACCACCTTCTGCAATCTTAAACCAATGACGGAAAATAAGTGCAGTTAGAGCAGCTAAATATGTGGGAGAGCATTGCTATTATAGGACTATATTTTATTTGAATATGGATCAATTAAGTATTAATGTTAAGTATTTCAAAGAAAACTTGAAAATTAAATGGTTTAATACTGTATTTTGTTGCGAGTACAGCCATATTAGTTACAAAATAAATGTATGAAATGATTACACAAATAATATTAATTGTACATATCTTAAATGTAAAATGTTACCTAATAGAGATGGGGGAGAGCAGGGCCCTGAGAAAGACCCAGAGCCCAAGAGAAAAAAAAAATACAACCTTCTTTTGTCTTTTTCTTGACCATGTGATCAAAACCCAAATCTGAGACCATTAAACTACCATTCAGTAGTTTGAAGCTTCCACAAGGTGTGAGCACACAGCAGACCCTAAAATACACAGATGTCAGCCTACATGCCTGAACTTATGAGCACTTCTTATGTATTTTTTTTGCTTGTGTGATAGAAAAGACATGGTTTTCAATAAAAACAAATGCATATGATGATTTTCAGCCTTTCAAAGCACAGTTTTTCCTAAACTGAACCGAAGCAGTTTCAGTTTACTAGAACTACACCAGCATTCTACACTACTCTCCTGCCTGCCTGAATTGCTGGAAAATTTGGCTTTTCAAGCTGCTTTGACACAATCTACATTGCAAAATGTAATGTAGAAATAAATATGAATTAAATTGAATGGAACTGCAGGTTGAAAAGCCTGACAGTGTATTTTTGGCTATTGTACAACTATTGTGGTTCAGGGTAACATACTGTATACTCGTAAAGTTACATCATCCTTAGACCTGCCTATTTCAGACCTGCTGCTCTGCTGCTTCCCAATTCATACATGACAGTTTCATTTACCACCGTAATAAATATGTTTTGAGATCACACTATTGTATGTGTCTGTCAGTATCAAGATACACGACCTGACTGATCTGAAGGAGATGTATGCTATTGTCACCCTGGATGAGGAGACAAAAGGTACGAGATCATTTTGGTGCACATTGGTACACTGTAAATAGCAGTACAGTAGTTCTTAGTTCTGTGATGCATTTCTTAGGCCTTGATCAGATGTGTTGGACTGATGATGGGCAGCTGTTAGCCGTGTCGTCTCAGCAGGGCACTTTGCATGTCTTCCTCACCAAGCTGCCTATATTGGGAGACAGTAGTGGCACTAGAATCGCCTATCTTACATCCCTGCTGGAGGTTACAGTCGCTAATCCAGTGGAAGGGGTAAGGAGATGACACAGACTTGTACACTGTAGTAAAAATTGGTTCACAATCACTGCTTTCTCACAGTAATGATGACAAATTACACTTTACTGGTAAATATACAAATGTGAATGTTTAGTTTTTTTCTGTATTGTGACACGGTTCCTAAAGATCCTTCAGATTTAGATTACAAGGGCAAACAAATTTGTTTTTCTTACGACATGCACAGATAAATTGTTCAACACAAAACTAGCAATGTGAGCTAACAAAATCAATATACACTCACCAGCCACTTTAATAGGTACACCTTTCCTATGCTCATTAATGCAAATTTATAATCAGCCAATCACATGGCAGCAACTCATTGCATTTAGGCATGTAATGAGAAATGGTCAAGAGGATCTGCTTCAGTTCAAACTAAGCATCAGAATGGGGAACAAAGGTGATTTAAGTGACTTTAAACGTGGCATAGTTGTTGGTGCCAGACTGCTTGTCTGAGTATTTCAGAAAATGCTGATCTACTAGGATTTTCATGCACAACTATCTCTAGGGTTCTTAGAGATTGGTCCAAAAAAGAGAAAATATCCAGTGAGCGGCAGTTCTGTGAGCGCAAATGCCTTGTTAATGCCAGAGGTGAGAGGAGAATGGCCAGACTGGTTTGAGTTGATAGAAATGCAACAGCAACTCATAATCACTTGTTAAAACTGAGGTATGCAGAAGAGCATCTCTGAACGCACAACATGTTGAACCTTGAGGTGGATGGACTGCAGCAGCAGAAGACAACACCGGGTGCCACTCCTGTCAGCTAAGTACAGGAAACTGAGGCCACAATTTGCACAGGCTCATCAAAATTGGACAATAGAAGATTAGAACGTTGCCTGGTCTGAAGAGTCTCGATTTCTGCTGCGACATTCGGATGTTAGGATCAGAATTTGGCATCAACAACATGAAAGATTGGATCAATCCTGCCTTGTATCAATGGTTCAGGCTGGTGGTTGTGGTGTAATGGTGTGGGGGATATTTTCTTGGCACACTTTGGGCCCATTATTACCAAATGAGCATTGTGTCACTGCCTACCTTAGTGTTGTTGCTGACCATGTCCATCCCTTTATGACTACAGTGTACCCATCTTCTGATGGCTACTTCCAGCAGGATAACAAGCCCTGTCATAAAGCGTGAATCATCTCAGACTGGTTTCTTGAACATGACAATGAGTTCACTGTACTCAAATTGCCTCCACAGTCATCAGATCTCAATACAATAGAGCACCTTTGGGATGTGGTGGAACGGGAGATTTGCATCATGAATTTGCAGCTGACAATCTGCAGCAACTGCGTGATGCTATCATGTCAATATGGACCAAAATCTCGGAGGAATATTTCCAGTACCTTGTTGAATCTATGCCAGGAAGGATTAATGCAGTTCTGGAGGCAAAAGTGGGTCCAACCCGATAGTAGTAAGGTGTACCTAATAAAGTGGTCGGTGAGTGTGGTTAGTTTTGATTTAATATGTACTTTTAAGGCCTGTTACAGCGTAAACATTCCATGTGATTTTTAAAGAGTTCAGAAATAAGAAACAATAGTGTTTACAGTTTTAACAAAGATTAATTATTTTATTTATGCAGTAAAGACTATTCAGTGTTTTTATTTGTTTATTTGAGTATTCCTATACTGTTAAGACTCTCCAGAAAAACAAAGCACTGTTCATTTTATTTATATCTTTGCTTTTGATTAATATCCCTATTTATAAATATTTGTATTATATTTTATGCTGATGATCACCCCAAAATCACCCCAATCATTCTTTAATAACACATTCTTTCCAAAAGTGATCTTGTGAAGTAGTTTTCTTGTTGCAGTAAATATAGCAACAACAAAAAAAATTGCAACTTCAGCTTTTTTATATATAGTCATAATATTTAAATATCTAGTCATAATATTTTATTCCCTAGAATATTTAAAAATGTAATTTCTTGATGCCATTTTACCTTTTCTTAGGAATCCCCTGTTCCTGTTGCAGTTGAAGTTGAACCCAGTTTTATAGCTGTGGGACCATATCATGTAGCTGTGGGCATGAATAACAGAGCATGGTTTTATGCATTAGGAGATGGCGGTGAGTGAGGAGAACGCATTACAGAGGAAAAAAAAAGTATTCT
>NC_079435.1:40066869-40164321 GCF_903798145.1 Danio aesculapii
ACTCCGTCTATCTCGATCCCATGTGTTCCTCTGTCCAGGCCCAGCGCACCGAGGATGCGATTCGCCCAGGCGTCGTTCACGCCGACAACCGGCTACCACAGCCCCTGGGTGCAGCCGCGTAAGGTGCTTACCAGGTTCCAAATTGCTCTTTGCCGATAACTAATTTCCGTGCTGACGGGCTGCGCCCCAGTCGAGCTGGAGCTGAACTCCTATTGCACAACATCTCAAACAAAAAATTCACTTTTTTTCCACGTATTATTAGATCAAGAAATGAAGGTAGTGTGTACTCTAGAAAAAATCTATTAGGAATCAAACCAGAAAAATACAAATTTCATAAAGCTTGGTCTCCTAAACATCAGGTCACTAGCACCTAAAGCACTTATCATAAATGAAATAATAATAGAAAACAATCGTAATGCACTGTCTCACTGAAACCTGGCTGAAACAAAATTACTATATTAGTTTAAATTAAGCAACTCCTCCAGGATTCTTATATAAACACGTGGCTCGTCATACTGGTCGTGATGGTGGAGTTGCATCAATCTTTAGTGATATTCTTAATGTCAATCAGAGAAACTGACTTATGTTTAACTCCTTTGAGGTATTAGCGCTTAATGTTATGCTTCCGGACACTATGCAAAAACCCATGCTATCTCTCGCTCTAATCACCATATATAGACCCCCAGGACTCCAAGTCAATTTTCTAAAAGAGTTTTCTGATTTTATTTCTGACTTACTAGTTAAAACTGATAAAATACTAATTGTAGTAGACTTTAACATCCACATAGATGACGCTAACGACACATTAGGGCTTGCGTTTATGGATTTACTACATTCACTTGGGATAAAGCAAAACGTTGTTGGTTCAACCCATCGCTTAAAGCATACATTTGATCTAATTCTGTCCTATGGAATTGAGGTCATTGATGTAGACATTATACCACAAAGTGATGATATTACAGACCTCTACCTCTTACTATACAAACTGTATTTACCTGAAATTAGCAGATCCGGGGTCCGTTCTTCGGACGTGGATTACTCAATTAGCTGGATTTGGATATTGATGATTTGACATGATCCAGGATCGTTTAGTTCTTCAAAACTCATCTGAGACTTGTTGTCATAGCAACAGTTCTGGTAGCTCAAACCTGTTTGGGAGCAGGCTTATTTCATATTAGATCGGGTCAGTTCAAGCAAAGATAATACTGAAAGTATGTACCGAATTCTGATATTTTCTTACAGTAGTTATATACACTTGGGATCTATCTATCTATCTATCTATCTATCTATCTATCTATCTATCTATCTATCTATCTATCTATCTATCTATCTATCTATCTATCTATCTATCTATCTATCTATCTATCTATCTATCTATCTATCTATCTATCTATCTATCTATCTATCTATCTATCTATCTATCTATCTATCTATCTATCTATCTATATATATATGTATGTATGTATGTATATATATATATATATATATATATATATATATATATATATATATATATATATATATATGTATATATGTATATATGTGTGTATATATATATATATATATATATATATATATATATATATATATATATATATATATAGTAAAAAATATTTATCAATAAAACTTATGGAATCTGCACTCCGAAACAAAAGTACAAAGACTGCCACCTGGTGGTTCAAAGAGAACATTTTTTGATATGAACTTTTTAGATACAAACGCGTACATGCACAATATTCGACTTTTTTTAAAAAAGGATAATAATTTATGCAGTCATGCATGTGTTTTGAACGCTAATATGCCAGTGATTGACACCTTTACCGATATCGAAATGCTTTTTTGATGCGAAATAAATTATACAGTTATTCCTTATGCCGATTTAAATAAACTTGAGTAGGCCTAGGCTACTAAAATAAAGAAAATCTCTAAACGTAGAAGAACTAAATACATTAATATGTATTACGTACAAAGTGTAACACCTGCAGCTCATAACAAATGTGGAAAGTTATTGCATGTCATATTTAACAAACTGTTTACTGTTAATTTTATGTAATTTTGCTCACATGGATAATTGAATATCAATCAGATGATGTCAGCCCAGTAAAATACGCGGTGCCTCAAGGATCAGTTTTAGGCCCTTTGCTGTTTACATTATACATGCTACCCCTGGGCGACATTATTAGAAGACATGGGATCAGCTTTCACTGCTATGCAGATGATACTCAATTATATATTTCAACTAAACCTGATGAGATGCCTGAACTGTCTAAGCTAACTGAGTGTATTAAAGATGTTAAAGACTGGATGACCAACAATTTTCTTCTCTTAAACTCTTAAATAAATTATACAGTTATTCCTTACGCCGATTAAAAAAAAAACTTGAGTAGGCCTAGGCTACTAAAATAAAGAAAATCTCTAAATGTAGAAAAACTAAATACATTGATATGCATTGAAATACATGTGGAATACTCTTGACACATGAAATGCTCACATGGATAATTGAATATCAATCAGATGATTTCATTACGCTATTAGTGCTGTCAGCCAATCGTTGCATTGCTGATCATGATTTCGAGGATCGATAGATCTGTCCTTCACAACACATGCAGCGATCTCAGATCAGTTTATCCAGACATTGTAATCTGATTCGCGAACTTGTTTGAAGAACCAAATTAGCCAGAGATCAGTTATCAAGATTAAAAGATCCAGGATCTGCCAAATCTTTTCAGATAATTTTAGCGAGGTACAAAGAACCTGCTCCGATATATCGCCCTAGTAGAACTATCGTTCCCGTCCACCAAAGATGAATTCACAAATAACTTAACTGATCTTTCTCTACTTCGAAATGCACTCACAATTGACCTTGATGTAGTAACCAGCAGTATGGATGCCATCTTTACTAGCACACTAAATACTGTGGCACCCATCAAATTAAAAAGGCTAGAAAGAATAAAACTACACCATGGTATAATAGTCATACTCGCGCTCTCAAAACAGCAACCCGTGCCCTGGAACGTAAATGGAAAAAAAAACTAATTTAGAGGTCTTTAGAATTACGTACAAAGACAGTATGTCCAGCTATAGGAGAGCTCTAAAATCTGCCAGGGCTGAGCCTCTCCGCAAACTGATAGAAATTAATCATAACAATCCTAGATTTTTATTTAACACCATTGCTAAATTATCAAATAATCGGTCATCTTTGGAACAAAATGTCCTACGGCAAATTAGTAGTGATGACTTCATGAATTTTTTCAGTGATAAAATAGAAGGCTTTAGATTGAAATACATTGACATACATTAACATTATTGGGCCTAAATCCTGTACACAGCAGATCTCACAACTCAACCTACTATTAGAGTGATACAAAGTTAGCATTAGCTCTACTATAAACGATCTGGGTGTCATATTAGACAGCAATTTAACTTTTAAAAATCATATATCCCATGTCACAAAAACTGCTTTCTTTCATCTGAGAAATATTGCTAAGTTACGTAGTATGCTATCCATCTCAGATGCAGAAAAGCTAGTTTATGCTTTTATGACTTCTAGGCTGGACTACTGTAATGCACTGTTTGCTGGCTGCCCAGCATCCTCTATTAACAAACTTCAATTAGTACAAAATGCAGCTGCCAGAGTTCTTACCAGGTCTAGAAAATATGATCACATCACCCCAATTTTAGCCTCCTTACACTGGCTGCCTGTTAAGTTTCGCATTGAATTTAAAATATTGCTTCTTACCTATAAAGCTTTAAATAATCTAGCACCTGTTTATCTAACCAATCTTCTGTCTCGCTACAATCCAACTCGCTCTTTAAGATCTCAACTCAGGGCTTCTGGTAGTACCTAGAATAGCAAAGTCGAGTAAAGGATGTCGAGCCTTCTCATTTATAGCTCCTAAACTCTGGAATAGCCTTCCTGATAATGTCCGAGGCTCAGACAAACTCTCCCAATTCAAAACTAGATTAAAGACCTATCTTTTTAGTAAAGCATACACTCAGTGCATCACTTAGCGGTATGATACATGAATGTGCTCCACACAGGTTTTGCATCTCGTTTATATACACTATGAACAGCAGCTACGCTAACTATATTTATTCTTTATTTCCACCTGGGAATAACTCATCCCGAGGCCCTCAGACTATGCAGCGCCACTCATTCGATCCAAGACCAGCGGCGAGATGATCCCAAGGTTTAGCATGTCCTGGACCAGGCCATATACTGAGCAGCTGCTGTGGTGGTCATGGAGGAGTGGAGAGAATAAGACTGATTCCTGTGACGTTCCAGGGACAGACGAGTCTTCGCTGAGGTACAGCTTTCCAGCCTCCAGTGCCTAGACTGCAGCTCTGCACAAGACGTTTGGCCAGAGGAGAAATGGTCCTGCCCAACTGAGCCTGGTTTCTCTCGAGGTTTTTTCAATTCTTCACTTTCACCAATTGAAGTTTTTTCCTCTCCGCTGTCGCCACTGGCTTGCATGGTTCGGGATCTGTAGAGCTGCGCATCGATGGATTACTCTTCAGTGTTTGGACTCTCAGTAGTGATAATTAAACCACACTGAACTGAGCTAAACTGAACTGAACTTAAACTCTGTAAACTGAAATACACTGTTTCCATTTACTATGATCTTCTATGTGAAGCTGCTTTGACACAATCTACATTGTAAAAGTGCTATACAAATAAAGGTGAATTGAATTGAATCATTGTCATAGTTTTCTGTTCAGCTGCAAAAAATAAAAGCCATTTCTAATATACCAATTTGATGTGTTTGTTAGGACAAAAACTCCTTTTAATATGGACAATATATCGCTTGCCGCTGCTTTTATTTAGAACACGATTTAAATCAGCCTTTAGGCTAGATCATCAGACATCAGACTCCTTGGTTCTCAATCTGGCTACCTGCACTTGCGTTTGTTTTGATCCAGGAATGCAATACCAAGTTCAACCACTGGGTGTCAAACTTACATAATGCACCTTCAAAGTGTCTCAAGATAATAATTGCTGTCTGATAACATTAAAAATGGGGCATTCCAAAAGTATATGTTTAACAGTTTGGTTTCTGTTGCATTACTGACATTTTGCCATAATGCATGTGTTACCAGGACAAACACACAAAGAAACAGAGAACAAAAAAACTTTTTGGTCTGTGTAACTTTATTTGAGCAAATAATATGGATACTGTAAAAAACAAACAAACCAACAAAAGAAAAGTGTTATCTCTATGACAACAGCTGGACAACACTGATAAAGGTGGTTCCTCGACCTCCATAAATGATTATCATAAACTTGTTCGACCATTTCTTTTTTTGTCTTTTTTTTCAGAAAACACCACAATATCCATAGAAGAAAACGTATATTTTCATATGCACATTATGAAAACAAATCTGACAAAAATGCAAAAGCTCTGAGAGGGAACGAGGAGAAGTGACAGCAGCAGCATCTATCGTATGATTTGTCGTCTACAGTAACATATGCAAACTAACTAATCAAGTCCACATTCTCCTATAGACCAAAACAACAGAGAACATGATGCAAAAAAAATCTCTCTCTCTCTCCTTTTTTTCTTGTATATTCTTATGGCAGTCGAATTCTACATTCTAACACTAAATATCTCTTTCCTTCTTATCCCACCAGACCTGTTTTCTCCTTCATGCTGTGTCAAAGGCACCTCATGCCCAAGGACTGCCAATGTGTCTACAAGATAAGTGTATGTGTGTGCGTGTCTGTAAATAGCATGACTCGGTCCTCTCATAACAAGACTGCAGTCACATCTACTGTATTTAATTGTGTATCTGACATGTGGTCACTGCAGGTCACATCTTAGCCATTTCAAACAAGATTTTCCTCTAGAATGTTCACGTTTACATTTAAATACTGAACATTTTTTGATGAATTCTCAAAATGTAGAAGTATTCGCTCTGCTGATGGACAAAAAATATATATGATAAATCAATAGGTTATACTATTACGATGAATCAAAACATTGACGTTAATCCCTCACGGCATGACTGTAAAATCTCATAGAGTCACGGTTGCTCATGGAATTATTCCTTCATTTGTGTTTAGGCATGTCATTTGTGTGTGCATGTTTATAAGTGCAAACATTTAAATGAATCTCTCATCAAAATCCACTTATGAATTCCTGAACTTCTAGGTCTGTCGATACACTTATTCACTTTGGATGAATATAAGAGATGGAATACAAATTAAATGTGGTTATCGAGGCTTGGTATTAATTTTGTACAAATGTTCTACAGCACGGGGGCGATGAACACTTTAGTAATGTTAGTACTGCACTCTGTTGAGGTCACCTAGAAACGTGCTTTAAGACCAAAATGAAAGTCTGTTTTATTTTTTATTTATTTGGTTCCTTCTTTTCAAATGTTTTCAAATAATAATAAAAAAACAACAGAAAGCGGATTATGACAGGTAGCCGTATTCATCATCAACTTGGTCATATTCATCATCGTCGTCTCCCATTTCCTCTTCATCATTTACAACATCGCCGTCCTCGTCATCTGAGAGCAGAGAGTCACCGCTGCCAAAATCTCCAGAAGACTCCACCACTGAAAGAACAACAATAGCTTATTAATTTCATTTATATTCGTTATTATTAGTAGTAGTAATAGTAGCTGTATTTCTTTCAGAAAAAAATCTATTCAGTAGGGATGTATTTAAAGTCCATGTGAATCAATATTTACAATGTTTATTTTACTAGCTCACATTGTTATTCTATAGGCGAACAACTAATCGGCAGGGGCGCACCCAAGGGCCACCCCACCCCTGTGGCCACCCCAATATGATTTTGCTGTTGATATTATTTATTTCAGTGTAATTTTGTAAATTCACAATATTTCAATAAATAAATAAATAAAACGCAGCCACTAAATTATTGTGAATTGCTTGGTGCCACTGATATACAGTAGCTGACATAGCTGATTGACTGCCCCCCCACTTCCCAATCCCAACTTCCCAAAAAAATGTTGGTTTGCATTGTTTAATGCCTTTGCTTTTCTACAGAACGTTCTCTTTTAATCCCTTGATAATTTCATAGAATAATATGATATTTAAAGAGTAATTCATTAAATGAATTATAACCACATTATTTCATTTACCAGAAACAAAAAAATATAACATTACATTGAATTCATTATTTTCTTTGTGTGCCACCCAAAGATTTGGTGTGGCCTTTTCTGGCCACCCCTAAGAAAGTTTTCTGGGGACGCCACTGCTAATCGGTGGAAGTTAATCCACTGAAAACAAAATATTTATTTTGGTAATCTTCAATCAAAGTCTGACCATTTGCTTCTGGGTTTGGAGTGGTGGTCAGTTTGATGGCTTCAGCCAAAATATTGGTAACCACGCCCCTCTTACTGTGCATTCACACAGGGCTTCAGCATCAACGCTTATATATATATATATATATATATATATATATATATATATATATATATATATATATATATATATATATATATATATATATATATATATATATATATACACACACACAGTTGAAGTCAGAATTATTAGCCCCCCTTTGAATTTTATTTATTTTTTTTATATTTCCCAAAATGTTTTCTTCTGTAGAAAGTCTTATTTGTTTTATTTCAGCTTGAATAAAAGCGTTTTTTAATAATAAAAAAAACATTAATTTTTAACATTAAAAATTAAAAACAAGCTATTTTTTTCCATTGTTTACAGAACAAACCATCGATATACAATAACTTGCCTAATTACCCTAATCTGCCTAGTCAACCTAATTAACCTAGTTAAGCCTTTAAATGTCATTTTAAGCTGTATACAAGCGTCTTGAAAAATATCTAGTCAAATATTATTTACTGTCATCATGGCAAATATAAAATAAATCAGTTATTAGAAATGAGTTATTAAAATTATTATGTTTAGAAATGTGTTGAAAAAATCTTCTCTCTGTTAAACAAAAATTGAGGGGAAAAATAAACAGCGGGCTAATATTTCAGGGGGGCTAAGAATTATGACTTCAACTGTAGTATATATATATATATATATATATATATATATATATATATATATATATATATATATATATATATAATATATATATATGATAGATAGATATGATAGATAGATATGTGTTCTCAAAATAAAATCCAAACTAAAGCTAACGAAAACCATTAAATGAAACTGATTAAAACAACAGACTTTTAAAAATAGTATCGAAACGAAAACTAATTTAAAAATGCAAAACTATAATAACCTTGGTACAGTCCTAAACTCAGGAGTTTCCAATTGGGACTTGTCTGTTTTGTTTTATTCATTTTTACAATTGTGTAAATAAAATAAATAAGTATTAGGCACATGATTATCTGTTGGTTGCTAAGCATCCAGCAGTAACTTTGTAACCCAGCATTGTTTTACACTGCACACAGTTGGTACCGAAATGCAGGGTTAACATGATAAAATCATACTTGCCATGTTTTCCAGGGTTAAAAGTGCTGCTAACTATATTTCTAAATTATATGTTTGAAACTTTCCTTCACCTGGGTTGAAACTGGTGTTTAGAATGACAATAACTCAGGGTTAAAGGGATAGTTCAACCCAAAATGAAGCTGTACTCATTATTTAAATCTAAAAACCTGTAACCATTGACTTCCATAGTAAGAAGAACAAATACATTCATTTATTCATTCTTTGGCTTAGTCCCTTTTATTCAACAGGGGTTGCCACAATGAAATGAACCACCAACTTATCTAGCATATGCTTTACACAGCGGATGCCCTTCCAGCTGAAACCCAGTACTGCGAAACACCCATACACTCTCACATTCAAACACATAAACTACAGCCATTTTAGTTTATTCAATTCACCACTGAGCCACCGTGTCACCCATAGAACAAATAGAATGTAAGTCAAGAATTACAGGTTACCAGATTTCTTCAAAATATCTATACGTTAAACAAGTAATTTTCACTTTTGGGTGAACTATCCCCTTAAGTGCTCCTTTAAAGCAAGTTTCAGGTTTTGAAAGCCCATAATTCAATTATTTTGCATTTCATACTTAACTGTTATTGAACACAAAAACTAATCATCTGCAGTTTTCACAAATATTGCCATAGTGTGATGGTCAGAACACTTGTATGCATTATAAATTCCAGATTAACTGAGATCTATTCGTGTTAGCTGACTTTTTTTTAATGGAGTGCGACAGCTGTGATTTCAAAGCCTGACTAATTTGCCACTGGATAATTATAGGGCCCCTGAAGTGCCTTGAAACATGCAGCATTATTCAGAGTGTAGAAGTAATTTCAACACAATAGCCAATGCTGTTTTGTATATATTACAGCTCAGCTAGAGTCACTCTGCTTGGTAAAGCTATTTGACAGTTTGTGATGGCTACAGACTTATTGCAATGCTGGCTCTAATCGTTTCTCCTTCTTATCTTCCTTTTCCTTTCCTTTCCCTTTTCCTTTCTCTTTTTTTGTTGGTACCTTGGCTTAGGCCTGTCATGGATAAATGAATATGACACTATATTAGTTCAGTTGTCTAATTAAGGACTGGGAAAGGGGGCGACATGGTGGCTCAGTAGTTAGCACTGTCACCTCACAGCAAGAAGGTAGCTGGTTCGAGTCCCGGCTGGGTCAGTTAGCATTTCTGTACTCACCGTGTTCAAGTGTGTTTCCCCCACAGTCCAAAGACATGCGCTGTAGGTGAATTGAATAAGCTAAATTGGCTGTAGTGTATGTCTGTGAATAAGTTTGTATAGGGTGTTTCCCAGTACTGGGTTGCAGCTGGAAGGGCATCTGCTGTGTAAAACATATGCTGGATAAGTTGGTGGTTCATTCCGCTGTGGCAACCCCTGATGAAAAATGGGACTAAGCCGATGAAAAATGAATGAATGAATGAAGAACTGGGAAAGGTCCAAGCCAGGATTCGAACTAGGGACGTGGTTGGGCTGAAAGTCTTCACATTGCCCATTGCTATTGCCACTGACACATAAAATGATTTTTTTACTCTGTGATTCTTTTTATTTACACACCCGTTCTGTCGTACTGTTATATAAACGCAACATTACTCTCGTAGCACTGCGAATTCCCAAATTTTTCACCTCTTAACCCCCAAAATAACAATGCCAGTGACTCGTGACCCCCAATATTCTCTGAGGTGGTTTTAAATATACAAACATTGTGAACACACACACCAATATGCCTATATATAAACATGAGCATATTGACAACTAAAAAATCCAACATTCTAACACAATATCATGGCAATTCGTAAGTTTTTGATTTAGGTTAATTCGTATTAATTCCTACGATTTCATTTGGATATTTTAGCATGATCATCCCCCAATGAGGCATAGATTTAAAGGTAGGGGTTTGAGGGCAAGGATCCTATTAAAAATTGTACATTAGCCACTTTTCTGACTATACGTGATGATCTATTTCTCATGTGATCGACCTCAACCATAAAAAGTTTTGTATTTTGTTAATTTGTTAGTTAATCAGTCAGTGCAGGTACTTTTAATGTTTATGTACGTGAGTGCCAAAAAGACATCAGAAAGTTTAGCCTGGTGCTGTAACATTGAAATGCTACAACTTTCGCTATTGCTGTGCAAAAAACAAACAAACAAACACAAAAAAAAAAACGGATGGACTGATTCTTTTTTATTTGCTTGTTTTTTATTAAATGTAACTCATTCATTAATTTTTCTTCAGCTTAGTCCCTTTATTCATCAGGAGTTGCCACAGCGGAATGAACCGCCAACAAATCCAGTAGTGGGAAACCCCCATACGCTCTCATATGCACATACTCCTAGACTACTGCCAATTTAGTTTACTCAATTCACCTATAGCGCATGTCTTTGAACTGTGAGGGGAACCAAAGCTACCGGAGGAAACCCACGTGAACATGGGGAGAACATGCAATCTCCACACAGAAATGCTAACTGACCCAGCCGGGACTCGAACAAGCGACCTTCTTACTGTGAGATGACAGTGCTAACCACTGAGCCACCGTGTCGCCGAAACTCTAATAGTTTAATTACATTTATTTGATTTTTGGAATTCACCAAGCGACCCAGAGTACCTTGGGGACCACTGACCTACAGCACACAGCCTGTGATTTACAGCATACTGATATAAAGACATATTCTATTGATACTCATGTGATACTGCTCATTTATAATAGCTGATATAAAAATAAAACATGAAAGATTATGATTCGCTTTCATAACTAGAATTATGAGGTCATTCTGATCAGATTCTGCTTCTTCACACAGTGAATGCTTTTACTCTCTCAAAATGCCATTTTATTTGTTTTGGCCAAAATTATTGTTATACTCCTAAAGCTCTGTTTTACTGTTCTAGGCGCCAACAGATGGATAAATCTAAACTTGTTTTTATTAAAGCAAATATAAATATGCATATAATAAATAATAATACTAATAATAATAACATTATACAAATGCAAATTGCCATGAATAAACTGAAAAAGCCCTCCGAGATGAGGCATGGAAGCAGCCTTTTTTATTTATGTAGGAAATAATAATTTTTGTAACATTTTATTCCTTTAAATTTTTTTCATATGTAAAGATATTTGTGTATTGCTGTACATCCTGTGTGTATTAAACAATGTGTAAGTGTTTAGACCTGCATAGGTTCATAACTAACACGCTCTGCACTGGACTTTAGACCTGCTTTTAGTTGGTCAGTGGCGCAGTCTATGTCAGTTCCTCAAAATAGCAATGCACCAACAATGCGCCTTAACACACCTCCTTTTTAGACCGGCACACCCATTGGTTCACAAAGTGGCGCAAATAGATTTGCTATTTAAACAACGTGGTGCAAAACATGAAATTTAGGGTTGCGCTGGTCTGAAAATAGCAACAATTCGTGCCATACACATCTTGCGCCTTATTGCGCCGGGTGTATGATAGGGCCCATAATGTAAGCTGGCATATGTTAAAAACAACACATTTTTTATGTGAAATCATCAGTTATTACATCAACTCAGAACTGAACAATATTACTATTTACTCAGAAGATGCATGAAGATTTCTCTCTTACCGCAGTCAGCAGGTCCATGAGCATGAGACCCTGCAAGCTCATTTCCATAGCGGTCAACACACCAGCACTGACCACTGCTGCCATGACACTGCTGAGGCCGATAGAAACCATCCTCATCACAGGAGGGGACGTACGGACCTACACAACCAGAACACACACATTAGCATCAGTCCTAATGTCTAGAAACATCACATCACGCACAGTATTATTCACAGCCACAGAGAGATGATATATTCAATGTCAGAGAGCGTAACTGTCACCTCTGAAAGTCTCCTGTGCACATTCACTACGTTTCAACTTCACAGCTTCCTGTTACTGAATCACCACAGTTGAGTTTTTTTTTGTCTTTCTCTCTTTTTTTGTCTTTTTATAATTCAGTGCCAGAAGCCATAGAGCCGTCACTGTGCGTTCCACTCAGGGGAGAAACGGCAGTTAAAAATATCCTACTTTTCATGTCCAATTTCCCCTCATCTCATTCCCCTGCTCAAATTAAACACGCGACCTTCAGAGAGAAAAAGGGAAGAAACTTTGAGTGATTTCTAGTTGTAATAGAATTAATGTCGGCTTCTCTCTGCTGTTTGACTGTTACAGTGTTCAGGTTGTGATGACATTGAGATGATTTTGAACGCCACTGCTTTCTGTTTCAACATGCTGTGGGGGAAGAAAGAGATTTGCTATTTGTGTTGGACAAGTTGAACTGGTGAATTTTGGAAGAGCTTTTATTCTCTGACTTCTTTTCTGTTTGTTAGATAAGTTTGTGGTTTAAAGTGCGAGTTAGATTTGGTTTTGGTCTTTTTTTTAATTGTGCCACTCTTGCCCCTGGGATTTTCCATGTTTTTATCATTATAAAAAATGTATATACAGTTAAAGATAGGGATGCTCATTTCGATTATCTTGCCAACCGACAACTACCGCTCGTTAACCGAATATTAATTGTTAACTGGTCAGATTAATATTAAATTAATATTTAATTTTTTAAAAATGAATTGACGTGTCTATTTTGTCTGACATATTAAATATTGCATTTTAAAATACTGATTTATTTTAACACGCGAACAGCAGCATACAGAACATATTAACAACAGAACATCTTCACGCACCTGTAGTGTTTCCAATAGCATAAAAAACAGAACAAACTAAAGTAATAAAATAAACAGTCTTGCCCTAGATATTTTTAACTTAAATTACAAATGTAGATTACAAAACGTCAAACAAAACTTTTTTCTTCCATCAAATAAAAATAGCAGGCTACCTAAAATTGATCTCTCCACGAAAAATATGAATTTAATTAATGCTCAATTGAAATTCTTATATGACAAACCTCTGTCACCGTTTTTAATAGAAGTCATTACTTTAAAGATTATGTCTTGAGCATCTGATTTTACCTCAGAGCTTGTGTGCTTTCATTTTCTCCATCTCACTCGTGGTTCATGTGCGCCCGCTGCGCGTAATGAAAGACAATGACAAGGCTCATATGTTGACTTTTTGTAAAGTATAGGCTACTGTAGCATATAAGAATTTTGTTGTTTATATATGATATCGCATTAGTTTGCATACATGTTTTATAAGCTATAAAATGAAGCTTCAGTTTCGTGCGGATTATCATTATGCAAATATCAAGAAAATCTTTGGATTTGTTTGATTGGTAGATTATGTAGGCTATTTTAAAAATAGATTTTTTCTATAAGAACTATTAAAACTGTAATTTTACAAATGAAAAAAGGTTGATTTGTTGGTTGTGCACTAAATCAACAAAACTATAGCCTATTTGTTATGTTTATGAGTGGTGCCGTAACACGCTCTGATGGTGAGAAACCCCATCGCTCCGACTTGTGGACGGCTTGTTTCCAAATCAAAGCACATTTCCAAAGTTTTATTTTGCGGCTTCTTTCTCCAATTATGCAAATAAATGCTTTTATTTCAACAAAACAAACAGAACTTATCCAGAAGAAAAAAATAATAGAAAATGCTGTGAAGAATGTCCCTGCTCTGTTAAATATTACTTGGCAAATATATAAATATATATATAAGATTTTTTTATTTAACTGTATATATTTACACCTACTGTATATAAATTCTTCAATTTTTGCTTCTACTCATTTGAAATTTCCCTTGATATTGTAAAATAAATTCTGTTTTATCATACACCAATTCTGAATATCTCAAAATGGCCAAATACAAGAAGCCTGTATAACAATTTGTCACTATACATGATCTTGCATTTCAAACATGTACCAGAAAAGTCCATATGTAAATACACAAGAGACAAGACTCACCCAGTAGCTTCTTGCCAGCCTGCTGTTTGTGGATGATGGTGATCTCTGATTGACAGGGAGCCTCTGAAACACATTGATTTCAGATCAGCAGTGAGAAAGAAACCATCGCCATTATTTCACCATTAGAGACATTTGAACTGCATTATCCCACAATGCAAAGAGGAGAATAAACGCTATGATGAGCTTAATGAGCATCACAACCTATGCTGGTTGAACAACATAAAATAAAATTGCATTTGCTAATACTACAATTTTAACATTTAAACGTAAATATCTAAAACATCATGTAGTACATGGATACTGTAAATATATGTAGTGTATAAATGAATATACAGCGGGGAAAGTAAGTATTGAACATGTCATGTTCAATACTTAAGTAGGGCTTGCTTAAGTAGGCTTCTTTTACATTCAGACACATTCGTATGTTATGTTTTGAACTGTATAACAATTAGGGATGCAACAATTATAGATTTTGGTTGTGGGATTATAGTCTGAAGAATAATCATGGTTTCACAGTTATCACCATTATTATGCTTTTATTAAATTCAAAACACTACTAGTTTAGAAAAACACAACAAAATTGCTTATATTTTAAAGTGTTGTTTATTGCTGCTCAGTAACCAAGTACAGCACAAAATATATATGAAGAACAAACAATAGTCCATTTCTCTCGTTGGACTTAAAAATAAATGAAAAAGTTTTTGATTTAAACATGAGTGATAATTTTACAATGAAAATAAATGACAGAACAATGTTAAATAAATAAAAATAAGAATTATTTTTATTTGTCTAATGTTAATTTAAGCTATATATTAGCTAAGAATTTAAATGAACTGTTGTTATTATCTGCGTTCATTCATGCATAATCATTTGAATAACATATCTTTTGTTTACATTGCACTGAAAGCCACGCACAACTCTCACCCCTACAGCGTGAGATCATTTCTACTGTGTGCGCCTGGAGGTCCGCTTGCAAGCTGCATGCACCGCTCCCAATATGTGCACATCTCCATTGAAAATAATGAACTTGCGTGCGAAAAAGTAGCAATGTGTAAACAGCCTGTTGCTATAGTTAATCCATTGTGCGTGCGTATTAGCCTCGGTATAATCTCAGAACTTTAAACTAGCATACAGTTGGCATAACTTTGTTTAGTTGCAGCAGTTTTGTTCCATGCAACAGAAACGCAGCGTTGAGAAGCTTTTACGAATAATTAACCGTAATGAATTAAAACGCGGTTAATAGTAAAATCGGCTAATCATTGCATCCCTATTAACAATATCAGTGCATTGTACAAAAGGCCTTTTCTACAAACATATCCAAATGTTTTCGACTACCTGCGCCACTCGCTTAATGTCACTTGACTCGTGCTCTGTGTAGCCTTCAACTGCAGATCATGCTGGTCATGGCATTCATTAATTATGTTATTCATTCTTCAATATAGCATTGGCTGGTGAACAATTTAATAATGGCCGCTCAACTATATTTAAGCCCTGTTTGTTCTTTCACGTCTCCTTTGTGTCAAGGTCCTGATCTTCCTGTCAGGATTTATTATGGCTTACGTAACTTGATCTGTAACTTTAAAGTGTTTAGTCCTATTAGGCAGTGTACTTGTGAAGGTTTCACATTTCTGAGAATGCACGTTCTGGCTCAAATGTATTCTTGAAAAGTGTTTACCTTGATATCTCTGAAAGCAAGAGCACCACTCCTGGCTGGAGACGAGCCTGTCTCTGTTTGGGTCACATGACCTGAGGAAGGCTTTAGTGCACTCATCGCTCTTTTCTGAGTTCAGGCTGGTCAACTCGGATTGGTCGAGTTGAAGGTCAAAGTTTGTGTCCAGTCTGGAAAACATCCAGCCCAAAGAGTCCTTGCAGAGCGGCACTTTACTCATGTCCACCTCTGCACAGAAATACAGACACAGTTCAGAAAGAATTTAAGTTACATTTATTTCATTGGTATTATTGTTAATTTACAGCAGCAGTAATGGGAATAACGGATTATAAATAAACAGCATTACTAAAGGAGTTATTGTTTTAAGTAATGAGATATGAAACAAATGACCGTTTGTCCTCTTACAGCACTAGTATCGTTATATAATAATAATAATAAAAATAATAATAATATAATAATAATAATAGCAATAAATAACTGGCATAAAGCATAACTGATTTTTAGATATATTTGTTGGCCAGTTGTGGACTGTGCAATAAATATTAAAAGTGATAGTACTTTTACTTGTTATTATTTCATAGGTGGACCTCTCATATTGTCCCACTGCAACATTAATTAATATAGAATAGTCTACAATGTTCAATAATAATAATTTGTTCTATTTAACATATTTAATTTGGTACAAAATGGTTTAATTAATTTTTAACTATTTAAATTTCCTGGTAATTAGTTACTTGTATAATGACTCCACTAACTTGTTTACTTTTTATGAGAAGTAAATAAAACTAAATACATGTCCATAGTTAGCAGTACTAGGAGCAGTTTAGATGTGTGTTGTGTGTACTCACTCTTCTCTGGCTTCTGGAACTTGTATTTCTTGTTAGTATTGCCGCTCTCATGAAGAACTGTGATCCATTCTCGTAATCTGCTCACCACTTCAGTCATTTCTGCATTACCGCACTCTAAATAGGGGAGGAAAACACACTCAGTACATCCATGCATAAATCAAACAACCTCAATCCAGTGTAATCACAGGGTTGCTGAAGTAAAAATCTCATTTATTTTCTTCAGTTAAATCTTTTTTTAAAGATGATGTTTAGATTTTCTGATGTTAAGTGTTGATGTATGTTTCTGTAGCAGTCTCAAATCAGTGATTTCATTTTATAGGGCTCTTTAGTTCACGGAATTTTACGTGAAAGGCTGCAATAATCATAATCCTGCAGAATCTTGCCAAATTCTTACTGTTATTAAAGGTTCCATGAAATTAAAAGATTTTTTGTTGTTGTTAGTTTTAAGGATATCTATTTGCTGGTTTGCTCCAAAACAGTGACAAAATTTGGGTTTTGAAAATATAAAACTAATATAAACATCTGAAGCTTGCAGTTTCTTACTTTTGCCTAAATCAATCAACTTTTTTTTTCCCCACGTCACCTCATATTTTAGTTTCTCATCAAATCTTGACCAATCAAATGCTCTCTAGTATCTGACTTGTCTTACCCTATTTAAGACGCTTCTCATTTGCTTTTCATTTGATGCACTTGAGCTCAATCACTCTCACTGGCAGAGCTGTGATAAAAACAATTTTATTGGCTGTTTTTGTGAAAGGGGAGGAACTACTCTATGTTCCACCTTCTCTTCATTTTTTCAGATGAGATTGTCAAATATAGAATAAAATGCATATTTCACTTCACAGGACCTGTTATCGAAACAGTGCCTATTCCAAATTGTTATTTAATGCTTTATTATTTTAATAGCTTTAATAACTGATACTTTGAGTAAGCCCATCTTGTTGAGAACCACCATACTAAATGAACATTTTAAATAGTTTGCCTTAATTTGGTCCATAAGTCAAAGACGAGTCATTCCATATTGGTGTCCGCATCAAATTTGAACTTAAAATTATTTTATTTTCAGAGAAAGTATAAGGTTTCAAATAATGAGAAATAAAATGTCAAAAAACAGGTGAAAACGTGTTCCATCATTAATCAGCACAACAGAATTCACCAGATTTCATATTAACAGATCATTTTAATAATTTCACTTTGTAACAAAAACATTTTGCTATCAAAACGCTAAAATCTAGATTTTTGTTTGTTTATAAACTATTGTTAGTTTGTTTATATACTTTGAATTTAAACATTTACATTGTTAAAAATGTTGGACAGCCATTCTTTTTTGCTCCATCAAATTTAAAGTAGCAGAACTTATTTATTTATTTAATTGTTTAAAAAAACTCAATTTTTTATATTGTGCAACAAACTATAAATCAATTTTTCCCAGGGTTTCTGCAGGTTTCACAAAGTTAAAATTTAAATCTTTTTAGGAGATTTTTAAGACCATTTTTAATGAAAATTCTTTTAGACTTATATTGAGCTAAAGACTAAGGGATTTTAAAATGGCCCAGATGAAAAAGATTTTTATTTGCTCTATCAAAAAAATATATAATTTAATACATTTAATAGTACAACAATAAATTAAAAATGATTTTTTTTTTATATTTCTTAGCAAAATATTTTAAATATTGTGTAAATACAAGCAAGCTCTACTTGTATTTATACACTTTCTTTCCAACATAAACTTTCTTTCTTTCTTTAAAAGTTTAAACTATAATAAACTAAATCTATACACAACAATATGTCCAGGTCGGTGTCTTTAGCAGTAAATACATAGAGCTCTTTTAAACAAATGTTATCGTAAGGAAAATAATTAAACCATTATGATCAATAGAATTAAAAATGACCTTTTTAAATAAAAAAAAATATTGATATGCATTGTTGGTGATTGTATGGGTTTTGGCCAGATTGGGTAGAAATACATGAGCAAAGGAAAATTAAGACCTGTTTAAAAAGATTTAAGATCTATAACACAATATATTTTAGTAAATTTAAGCCTTTTGAAGGCCTAAAATTTTGATTTTGAGATTAAAGACATTTTAAGACTTTAAGACCTCGCTGAAACCCTGTTTTCTATATATTTGTCTATTCGCTTATAAATTCATAAAGCAACATGCTTAAAAACAAAATAAAGGAAATACACAAGTAATTGTACTTTGTCAACTGATTATCAAATTAATTTCTTTTTTAAAGGTTATTGAATTAGCACAGCTTTATAGCTAAACTGACTGATTGCCACAATGTATAGTACAGATTTCAAACTGTTACATGAAAACGAGTGATTTCCTTTCCTTTCATCATGTAGAATGTAATTTCACAGACACGGCCCCTTTTTATCTTTTCAAATGCTTGTTTTGTTTTGGAATCAAAGGAAATGTCATTCATCTCTCAGCTGTTTTGATTTACTATTTAAATGAATGAAAGAACTAGGACTGCTGAAAAAGTATGCATTCACTGTTGAACTGTGTTGCCTTATGTATTCATGAAAATCTAGCTTCAGTTATCACAGCTAAAATAGATTAGCATTTTAACAAGGAACAGAAAAACTGATTATTAAAGAAACACTCCACTATTTCTTTAAATAGGTTTTTAAATTTTACAAGTCCCCTATGATTATACAGTTGAGTTTTACAATTTCTGAATCCATTCCGTCGATCTCCGGGTTCTGGCGAGAGCTTAGCATAGTTTAGCATAAATCATTGAATCGTATTAGACATTAGCATCTTGCTCAAAAAGGTTTTAATAATTTTCCTATTTAAAGCTTAACTATTCTGTAGTTTCATTGTATACTAAGGTTTAGGGCTGGCCCTGTACATTTGGGGGCCCTAAACAGAATAATTTTGGGTCCCTGCCTTGCTAAATAGTGCAGTATTGCCATTGCCAGCCTACAATGATTTTATTGCTTATTAAATACAATCCATGAAAAGTAAACAGTAAAGCACGATTTCTTCTACTTAATAACTGTCTGATAGATTTGGACTTTTAAAAAAAGCACTATTTTTGTCAGCTAGCAGCTTCAAAAATAGAGAATTAAACAATTTTTAATAAAGGGACCAATGATTACTCTGGAGTGTTTAAAACATATTCGATTAATTTAGCAAACAGTTTGAAGATTTTATAGCTAAAAATTCTAGGTTGAGCGTTTATTTATTTATTTTTATAAATTCCAAATGCGAAAACCCTGCAATGAAACGACTAATAAGCCAAAAGTGAAAATGCATTACTTCGTATAAAAATATACATTTTGAACTCATTAAAAACTCAAAAAACAAACAAACCACAAAACAATTAACCTTAATGCAAAGATTGATTCATAAATAATAAAAACAATAAGCAAATATTATAAAGTAAATATGAAAAATATCAATATACAAAAACATAAAAATAAACAAAAAAAAAAAACTATGAAAAAGAGAAGCAACAAATAATGGGTTAATGTCAATAACAAACACAAATTTATTTTTCCCTTCAGTCACCTTCTGTGTTCCTTACATTTGAGATGCAGGGTCCAGAGATTATTTTAAACCATGATTATTCAATTAGGACATAACTTTTATAAACATGTCTCAGGAAAAAATATTAGTATTAACATGTAAAACGTAGACAACGTTTATTAATCTGTAATTGCCTATTTTTGTGCTTGTCTCTTTTCATCATCATTTTTCCCCTCAGTTTTTCGACGCCGAGGTTTAGCGTTAGTTTTATTTCATTTTCGCAGTTTAATTTCCAAAATAAATCAGGTATACACTGTAATGGGGCAGGCAATGACGCAAAGGCCATAGCTGTGTCTGTGCACAGATTCAAGTTCTTCTGGTGAACGGTCGGTCTCGCAGGTTACCTTGGAAGAAGAAACTCGGACTGCGAGAACACAGAACGCATCTGAGAAATGAGATACTGCAAGCTTCCTGGCTGTTTATCATATAATCAAATCAAATCACTTTTATTGTCACATCATCAGCAGCACGTGTACTATGATGAGTGAAATGCTTAGGTCTTCACGTCAGAACAATTTCAACTTTTAAAAAAATTATGATTTTTTTCTTTTCAGTGAACATTTATAAATATTTAGTACCAAAGCACAGTCAATGAAGATAATTTGTAAAATGCTAATAAAATCTCAGCTAGAATACGGCTCGCACCACTAATGAATTGTGGGGTCCCCCTAGGGGCGGCGGGGCTCTAAGCAGCCACTTAGTTCCCTTATAGGGAAGGCCGGCTCTGCTAAGGCGGATGGTAAATGAAAAGTTCAGCGCTACAATGAAGGAACTTTGCTGCCAATGATCAATGTTAAGCTAAGCTAAGCTAAGCTAAAAGTGCTCCCGCCAGACCTGATCGGCTGAATGGATAAAAAATGGTAACACTCAAATGTTTACCTTAAGGGCATTTGTAAAATGAGCCAATTTCCAACACAAAAAAAGTAAAGTATTCTTTTAAGTGGCATCACAGTGGCACAGTGGGTAGCATGATCATCTCACAGCAAGAAGGTTGCTGGTTCAAGTCAGTTGGCTTTTCTGTGTAGAGTTTGCATGTTCTCCCCTTGTTTGCGTGGGCTTCCTCCGGGTGTTCCGGTTTCCCCCACAGTCCAAAGGTGAATTGAATGAGCTAAATTGGCCGTAGTATATGTGTGTGAATGAGTGTGTGTGGATGTTTCACAGTGATGTGTTGCAGCTGGAAGGGAATTTGCTGCGTATAATATGAGCTGGATGAGTTGGCGGTACATTCTGCTGTGGCGACCCCAGATTGATAAAGGGACTAAACCGAAAAGAAAATGAATGAATGAAAATATTCCTTTGAGGTTCATTAATGAACTGGAGAGTGACTATATTCACCCAGCAGCTCTCTATGTTGTGCCCTTGAGGAGGACACTTAAGTCCAGTTAACCTTCAGGGTGAACAGAGCAATCCTTGCTATTATTATTGTTCTGTAACAGTACATCTTGGAGACGCTTCAGGCTATAAACCTGCAGTTTTATAAAAAATCTTCTGGATAGCATCAGCAATATGCCTGCTGGTGAGATTTGCTCTTATACAATATTTAAATAATTTCCAATTCACATGATTGTATTTTCTGCGTCCAATGTGTTTTGTTCTGATGCGTTGATTAGATGTAATAGTCTGCGTATATTGTTTGGGGATGGTTTGGGGCATTTGACAAATCGAGTTTTGTTGTAAGTAATTAATGAGCGTAACTGATTGAATTCTTGTTGCTAATGCATCAGACTTCTGTGCTGACTGGTGATAAGATGCAGTGCTGGAGGGAAGGGCTTGTGCTTGACATTCAGAAGCAGATGTGAGGAGTTTTGTTCATGTTTGATTCATTCTTTTTCCCTTTTTACAGTATGTGCAATGATGGAATGTTTCTGTAATTCAGCAGACATGCATCTGGTTAGGTTTCCTGTGACATTCTGTGTCTGATTATTTCAGCATCAGCATAAAGTACATATAATAACTGAAGGTGTTGCTTTTTTGGTTCTTTAAATCTTGAACTACCAGGATGCTAAATCAACTAGAATGGTAGAATGACCGCACAAATTATGTTTTTGTCATGTCATTGAGTTCGTTTACATGGACACCAATAATCCGATTGAAATATGATCAAGACAATACTCTGATTAAGAGTCTGCTATGTAAACAGCTATTTTTGATTTATCCGATTGAGGTCATAATTGAACTAAACAGAAGTCGAATTAAGACATGTAGAGTATTCCTATTTTAGTCACATTATTGAAGTGCAGTACAGACATGTAAACACCGCAATCAAACTATTCCCGCTGTGTAGGATTTATGCCTCATTTTGTGACAGTATAGTCTATACACACACACGGCTATTCTCTGCACCGACCGAGTCAGTAAAGGATTATAGACGCCTGCATCGCAAATTGCAGAGATTTATTTATTTATTTATTTTCCTCACATGGCGTGCATTTGTACATTCCATTAAAACAACACTCGTCCAGCAGTTCATACTCACATCCAATACCTCGTTTGTCAGGGGGGCATGCATGAAATGTTCCTGAATAAAAGTGAAAGTGCCAAACTGCAGTTAAAGTTGACCAATTAAAAATGAAACAGCGGAAATTTTATGAAACTCCGGAGGAAATGTGGATATCGTGCTGACGCAATGACGTTAATCGAATTATGCGCTATAACATGTAAAACGGGATCATGAATAGTTGCTTTTTAAATGTTCTTATGTAAACGCCTTAATCATATTATTGTTTAATTCTGAGTAAGGCAATTAATTTGATTACTGATGTCCATGTAAATATAGTCATATTTACTTCTATTAAGATTTTAGAATGAAGCTTTGAATTTGTCATCATATTTTAGGAAGCCATCACTCTAAAAATACAATCTTTTGTGCGTGTAATGATGTATTCATCCTAAACAGTCATGGTATGTAGTGGTGACGATTCAGTTCATGCGCTCAAATGACGAATACAGTCAGTTGTGATATGCCAGTCCATTCATTAACTCATTCATTTTCTTTTCGCTTAGTCCCTTTATTAATCTGGGGTCGCCACAGCGGAATGAACCGCCTATGCCAGAACAGTCACTGGAATTAGGCAGAAAAGTCCACAGCATTGCTACAACTTAGCAGCCATTCCCAAAGAATGATTCTGAAAAGTGAGACTCGGCGCTCAGAAATGGTTCCACCGTGTTGCCGTTGTCATGTCAACTTGGTACACTGAATCTTGCGAGCAACTCCTTCCCCACCTCTGAGTTCTTTTGATTGGTCCACTGCTGTGTAATTAAAGTCCCCAAGAAATCAAAACTAACTATATTATTTTGTTAGCTTACATTGCTAGTTTTGTGGTGAATAATTAATCCGTTCAATATCTTTAAGAAAAAAACATAGTTTGCCCTTCTAATCATTAATTGAAATCTGAAAATGCACTTCCTGCTTGTTTACAGTTAAATGATCAGATTGTGTGATTTTGAGGTAATGGGCATGGCTAGCTATATTTATATAGTTATATTTAACCACGCTGCTGCTCCAACTATCAGTTTTGACAACAAATAGAAATGGTGAGCCGGAGGAGTCTGTTAGGTTGTAATAACTCTTCTAAAATCCCTCTCCCGATCTTTCTGAATGAAATACTTTACTACATCAAATCAGCCTGCGGTAGATAAAACAAGCCACGCCCACTATTTGCTCATTTAATATTCTGTTTCTCTAGAAACGGTCACAAATAAAAAAATATCATGATCGCAGCTTCCGGTTCATTGGGACTTCAATGAGCACCACTCATGTGCGAGGTGCTGCAAAAGATGTGAATGGTCTGTTAAATGCATTTACATAGAGCTGTTTTCTCTATACGCATGCACAAGATTGAACAGTTGTTGTCTGCTGCTTCTGCTGTTATGAATGGACTTCCAGTCAGTGCTATTATCTTCATTAAATAAGAGATTTCAGCTTATTGATTTTGTGCAATTGTGGTTTTTCTGTTTCTAGGAGAGGGTTGGGCTTAACTTCTCAAAGTTTAATAGGCAATCTAACTATAGAACTTTTCGAGGGATGTAAACAAAAACAATGGTCCCAATGTATTTCCTGTTTTACATTTTTATTTTCTATAGCTTCCGAGAATCCAAAAAGAGCCACATATTGATAAATAACATTATGATAGCTGTTTTAGCATTAAGTTATGATTGAATTGCCTTTTGTTACAGAAATGAACTAGTGTGATAACAAGCAGGAAATGTTCATGGGCCAATGACATCACCACATTCAAATGGCCAATTAATTTACAGTTTTTATTATACAGTACTGTTTATTTTGTACTTTATCACAAGAAGCTTTTTAGTTCTGTAGCTTATTGTGACAAACTTCTGCCTGTTCAAAATAAATAGAAAAAGCAATCACTGGGGATTTGTTGCTTATTCCTGGTCGAACTGGGACTCCAAAACAGAGGTACAAACCAAAACATGACTTTAGTGTACCATTACACCTCGACTTTTATTGTAATATAATTGTGTACGATTTTATAGACTGCCCTCGAAGATGCAGCACGTCATGACTTTGCCAAGTACGATGAGATCCTGGATTAGCATCTATGTTGATCCTGAAACATCATTTTTGTTGGAAAATGTAATCCATACCTATTCCCTACCCCTAAATCCAACCATAACTGTAAATTATTCTCAAAATCAGAGGGGAATAATAATTGGATGACAATCATGTAGAAGTGCATAAACCTAACCGTAAGCCTAAACTTAGCATAAATTGTAAATACATCCCTTAATTCTGATTGACTGATTGCAATGTTGTTGCAGGAACAACATAGATGTTAATCCAGAAAGGTTCACCTACTTGGTGAAATCAGGTTGGTGGAAAATGTAATTTTGGCCTGCAAGCGAGAGAGCAAATGTTTTTTGAAAGTTTAAAAGTCTAAAGAAAAGTTTTTTGATAGCAGAAAGTTGTTAGGGAGTACAGGCATGGATATTCTAAGGCACAGGAAAAAAGCAGTGAACTTACAGGCAATTTGAGCAATATGTTAAGTTTCCATTCTATTGTGCTTTATATATCTGACACATTTTCTTTTGTGTTTTTTGGGGAATAAGCATAAGTGCACAGTCTCCTGATGAGTCATTTTGCGCTATGGAAATTAAAATGAAACTTGTCTGCAGATAAAGGCATAACCAGAAGTTACAATACAAAGGTTAGATTCAGTCATTGTTTAGCAACTCTAAAGTCTTTCAATTCAGGTCAATTTAGGCCATTTCTTACATTGACTTTAACTAAAGATTAGTGGTGGCCTCCTGCAAGTCTGCAACAGCGATATAATACAAGGCAAATGGCCAATTTTAATACTATAAAATAAGTCCTTTTCAGCCGCTAACAGTTCATTGTGTTAACCATAGGCTGTTTACAGTTTCCTAGCAACATAGTGCATTAGAGTATGATTACTGTTGTGAAGGTGATCATACAGAGGAGCATCTAAATGGCATTCTTAAACACCATCCGATATATATGAATGTCAATTACATCAAACAAAGAACTGCAATAAAAAGATGATAAAATTAAAAGACAGATAATGCTTTAATGGACAGTTTTTCAGTGAATGGAGAAAGAATTAAATCAGATTGAAAGCAGAGCTGTATGAATGTATGACAAGCTTTGATAAACAAAGCTAAAACACACCAGCTGCTGTATAAAGTCCCACAGGCAGTAGGACTTTATACAGTGAAGAAACAAGATACAGACTAACCACCAGACTTTAGTGAACTGAATGATGTTTATGTACGTATTCCTGTAGGCTTGTGGATTGTTTCTGGTTGTCTCTGTATATATGATGGATATAGAAATAAAATGGATGAGGTTTATTACCTTTCTAATTACTTTGTTTGAAAAGTAATTTAATTACTTGAATATTCACAGACAATAGAAATTTAACTGTTGTAATTCTTAAAATTTGAGTCAAACTGTGCGTGAAAAAAACAATACTTAAGAAAATGTATACAAAACAACATATTTCATAAAGACACCATATTTCACATGTACCACAGGCTCTATTTAAACTGTCTAATTCAGGGGTTGGGTACCTTTTTTTTAGGCAAAGAGCCATTTCTGATTATTTTGATAAAAACAAAAACAAAAAGGGGGGCTTATAATTCAGGGGAGCTAATAATTCTGACTTCAACTCTCTATATATATACACAAACATTTGAAGGCAGAATTATTATCCCCCTGAATTATTAGCCCCCCGTTTATTTTTTTTCCCAATTTTGGAGAGAAGATTTTTTTTCAACACATTTCTAAACATAATAGTTTTAATAACTAATTTATAATAAATAAATAAACAGTAAATAATATTTTACTAGATATTTCTCAAGACACTTCTATACCGCTTAAAGTGACATTTAAAGGCTTAACTAGGTTAATTAGGTAGGTTAGGGTAATTAGGCAAGTTATTGTATAACGATGGTTTGTTCTGTAGATGATCGAAGAAAAAAAATAGCTTAAAGGGGCTAATAATTTTGACCTTCAAATGTTTTAAAAAAAAATGTAAACTGCTTTTATTCTAGCCGAAATAAAACAAATAAGACTTTCTCCAGAAGTAAAAATACTATCAGACATACTGTGAAAATCCCTTGCTTTGTTAAACATCATTTGGAAAAAAAAAAAAAAAAAAAAAAAAAAATATATATATATATATATATATATATATATATATATATATATATATATATATATATATATATATATATATATGCATATATATATATATATATATATATATATATATATATATATATATATATATATATATATATATATATATATATATATATATATATATATATATATATATATATATATATATATATATATATATATATATATATATATATATATATATATATATATGCATGCCTAGAGCTGAAAGGGAATGGGCGGTTTGCCATCACCATTCATGAATGTTGTTTGAATTTATGTGCGCGAAGTTACCATACAAATATAAGTTGTTTGCCCTATATTGGTGTTGCGATTCAAGTTTATCCATTGGTCAAAATGTCTTTTTATTGTAAACAGAGATTTGATTAATTTTGCTGTAAAAATTTTTCAATAAAAATGGAATTGTATTTGTATTTTACGAAACTAATTTCTAGTGATGTTATAATTTTTGAGACTAAAATATTATTAAAGGGAGACTGTAAAAAGTGATTATTTATAATTATGCACATAGTTCATTTACTTATAGATTTTAAGGCAACATGTTTACTCATTTATTTGAAAAAAAGACAACAAATTGTTTTAAAAGCAACAAGTCTACTAATTTATTTTAAGTAAAGTAATCACTTTTTACAGTGTGGAGAGCCAAGTGTTTTTGGTCAAAGAGGCACATACTGTAGGTTCCCTACCACTAGTCTAGGTGTGGGGTCTAAAACACACGGCGCAGGTGCATTTAGGATGTATCCAAATCCAATTTTGCTATTTTAAAGATGAGGAAACAGTTGCTGTGGTCTAAAAGAATCGTCTTAATGAGTTATGGGTGTGTTTTTGACGTAATATGCATTAATCCAATTAGAGTCGTTAATTTACACAGCGAACTTGTAAGGGAAAATACTGAACTCTTCACAAGCGAGCAAAAAGATCTGCTCATGCGTGAGGTTACAATACGTGAGCAGACCATGTACTGAACAAGGTTGATTCCACCAAAACCCCTTTGAGGTGAAGAAGGCATAGGAGGAGTTAGCGCTTTTATGTAGTGTAGACAATAATAATCCTTTACATTTTAATTCGTACATTGTTTATATTTAAAGATGTTTGTGTGCTGCTGCACATCCCTGTGCATAACCCAACGATGTATCAGATATTGGATAAAAAAGTCCAGCCATTGAGGGAGGTGTTATTAAATATAAATGAATAAATTAAACCAACAGTGGGTTGCAACAACCTAGCATTTTTTTGTATTAATATAACAACAACAATAATAATAATAATAATAATAATAATAATTATTATTATTATTATTATTATTATTATTATTATTATTATTATCATTATTATTATTATTATTATTATTATTATTATTATTATTGTCATTATTATAATACTAAATAGTATTCGTAATTCTTAATACTTATTTCATTATAATAATTATTATTGTTGTTGTTAAAATTATGACGATACATTAGATTTTTATGTCAAGAAGTTAAAAAGAAAAGCAGTTTCTTGAAATAAAATTATGTAATATTAGAAATGTTTCACTGTCATTTTTAATTATGTGTTTTTTCTGCATAAAAACATTGATTTCTTACTCATCGAACATCTGAGCAGTAGCGAACAAAACAAGAGCTTTGGTCTCGCTGATATTTGGCAAAAAAAACAACACTCACTCTCACTTCTTCAAAAATCTTTTGTGCCTTCAATTGCATGATCTTAAGTTTAGTTTGCTTTGCTTTGAGCTGTGAGTTTTCATTGACAGCCTTTTGATTATGAAAGTCTGACTTTCCTCCATAGCCTGAAGCAGAGAAGCTGAAGACAGGACTTATGTTCATTGGGATAATGATGAAAACAAACATTACCGTGCTGTCTTTCTCGCATACATACACACACATACACAGATACAAACAATCTGGAACAGCAAACATTTAATAAGTTCCTCCGGGATTCAGCAGTTTGAGATTCTGAACTATATAAGACTAGCTTGGTGAATTGAAATCTCTCTGCTGCTCTCATTGCAGCTGAAAACATGTCAAATACCCACCTTCCCACAAACACAAAGATGACTGATTGCTTTTGGATAAAGAACCATTTGTTGGTTCATCTAGCAATAACAATATTTATCATTACCATGTATTGGGACTGAAAGGGGAACATCAACATATTCCTTTTGCCATATAGCCATCCTACTTTCACTATATAATTTGTTCATTGTCAGAAATAAATCTATAGAAGCTATCGCTGGGATGGGACCATTTCAAAAGGGACACTTTTGTACTCAAAGGGTACACTTGGCCAAAAAGCTAAAATGATTTGTAATTTGTAATTATTATTTGTCAAATTTTTTATTAAATAATAAAAAATAATATTGTGTATACGTTTACATGGACATCAGTAATCAAATTTGCCTTAATCTGAATAAGACAATAATATGATTAAGGTTTTTAGATGAGTTGCTTTTTAAATGTTCTGTTCATGAACCCAGTTTTACATGTTATAGCGCATAATTATGGAGCCAGATCAGTCTCAATAATGATACATTTTGCATTCATAAAATTCATAAATGCACAGCACAATTCGTAAATTCAAAACACAATTCATAAATCCACAACTCCAATTCAAAAATTCAAAACACAATTCATAAATATATATATTTTTTTTCTCTCACTTTCTGGCTTTGCTCTTCACCTTGTACAATGTCGCTTGCGTGTCTGTCCTTGAGTGCAGGAGAGGCATCGATGGAGGCGCTGGAGCTGGAGCTGGAAGCGGTGGAGTCCCAGATTCGCTCGCTGGAGATGAAGCGAGAGGGCATCAGGGCTCTGCTCTTAACCCGTACTCGCTCGTCTGAGGTAAGTGTTCGATACAATGACAATCTCCCTGTTTCCTCAACCCCGTGTGCTTCTCTGTCCAGGCCCAGCGCACAGAGGACACGGTTCGCCCAGGCGTCGTTCACGCCGACACCCGGCTACCACGGCCCCTGGGTGCAGCCGCGTAAGGTGCTTACCACGTCCCAGGGCAGAACGTCCGCGAGACGGGTCGCGATGTTGCCATCATTGGCGACTCAATCGTGCGCCACGTCCGCTCCGCTTCCTCCAAAGGTAACAAAGTACGCACTTTCTGCTTCCCTGGTGCCCGAGTTAAGAATATTTCTGCACAGATACCTACTATCCTGAGCGCTGCCGAGAGCCTCGGTGCCGTCGTCCTCCACGTGGGGACGAACGACACCAGGCTCCGGCAGACGGAGATCCTGAAGAAGGACTTCAGGAGCCTGATCGAGACGGTTCGACGCACCTCGCCCGCCACGCAGATCATCGTTTCTGGACCACTTCCTACCTACCGCCGAGGAAATGAAAGGTTCAGTAGACTTTTTGCTCTGAATGAATGGCTATTAACATGGTGTGAAGAACAGAAATTGCTCTTTGCCAATAACTGGAATCTTTTCTGGGAGCGTCCTAGGCTTTTCCGCGCTGACGGGCTGCACCCCAGTCGAGCTGGAGCTGAACTCCTGTCGGACAACATCACCAGAATACTTCGCTCTATCTGACTAGTAAGTAAAAATTCACAAAATTCACAATTTAGCCACACAGACTCCTATTCGTCCCACATAAATATCAGTAATGCATACCTAGCTAACCCCTGTGTCTGTTCCTCGTATTATTAGATCAAGAAACAAACGTACTGTGTGCTCCAGAAATAATCTATTAAGAATTAAACCAGAAAAAACACTAAAAAGTGAAAATACAAATTTCATGAAGCTTGGTCTCCTAAACATCAGGTCACTAGCACCTAAAGCACTTATCATAAATGAAAAAATAACAGATAACAATCTTAATGCACTCTGTCTCACTGAAACCAGGCTGAAACAAAATGACTATATTAGTTTAAATGAGGCAACTCCTCCAGGATTCTTATATAAGCATGAGGCTCGTCAAACTGGTCGTGGTGGTGGAGTCGCGTCAATCTTTAGTGATATTCTTAATGTTAATCAGAGAAACGGACTTATGTTTAACTCCTTTGAAGTACTAGCGCTTAATGTTGTCCTTCCAAACACTATGCAAAAACCTATGTTATCTCTCGCTCTAATCACCATATATAGACCCCCAGGACCCTATGTCAATTTTCTAAAAGAGTTTTCTGATTTTATCTCTAACTTACTAGTTAAAACTGATAAAATACTAATTGTAGGAGACTTTAACATCCACATAGATGACGCTAACGACACATTAGGGCTCGCGATTATGGACTTACTGCTCTCACTAGGAATAAAGCAAAATGTTATTGGTCCAACCCATCGCCTAAAGCATACACTAGATCTAATTCTGTCTTATGGAATTGAGGTCATTGATGTAGACATTATACCACAAAGTGATGATATTACAGACCACTACCTCTTACTATATAAGCTGTGTTTACCTGAAATTAGCAGATCCGCTCCGATATATCGCCCTAGTAGAACTATTGTTCCATCCACTAAAGATGAATTTATAAATAACTTACCTGATCTTTCTCTACTTCGAATAGCACCCGCAAACGCAAATGACCTTGATGTAGTAACCAGCAGTATGGATGCCATCTTTACTAGCACTTTAAATACTGTGGCACCCATCAAACTAAAAAAGGCTAGAGAGAATAAAACTACACCGTGGTATAATAGTCATACCCGCGCTCTCAAAACAGCAACCCGTGCCCTGGAACGTAAATGGAAAAAAACTAATTTAGAAGTCTTTAGAATTGCGTACAAAGACAGTATGTCCAGCTATAGGAGGGCTTTAAAATCTGCCAGGGCTGAGCACCTCCGCAAACTGATAGAAAATAATCATAATAATCCTAGATTCTTATTTAACACCATTGCTAAATTAACAAATAATCTGTCATCTTTGGAACAAAACGTTCCACCGCAAATTAGTAGTGATGACTTCATGAATTTTTTCAGTGATAAAATAGAAGGCTTTAGACAGAAAATAGGAGATATTAAACTTTCTGCACCGCCTTATACTTTAGATCCAGTAAACACGCCTCTGAATCTAAATAACCTACAGTGCTTTAAAATCATAAAACAGGAAGAGCTAGACAAAATTATAAATAGCTCTAAATCAGCTACGTGTATATTGGACCCTATTCCAACAAAGTTACTGAAAGAATTGCTACTTGTTATAGGAGAACCTCTTCTTAACATTATCAACTCTTCTTTATCTTTAGGCCATGTTCCAAATCCTTACAAGTTAGCTGTTATTAAACCTATTATTAAAAAACCACAACTGGAACCCAGCAACTTAGCTAATTATAGGCCTATTTCAAACCTTCCATTTATATCTAAAATACTAGAAAAAGTTGTTTCTGCTCAATTATGCTCCTTTCTGCAGACCAACAATGTTTTTGAAGTGTTTCAGTCAGGTTTCAGAGCTCATCACAGTACAGAAACTGCATTAGTGAAAATAACCAACGATTTACTCTTAGCTGCTGACCAAGGGTGCATCTCGCTATTAGTTCTACTCGATCTTAGTGCGGCATTTGACACCATTGACCATGGTATCCTTATTAATCGCTTAAAGTCTACAGGTGTCCAGGGACATGCCCTACAATGATTTAAGTCATACTTATCTGACCATTACCAGTTTGTGAATAATAATGGACAGCCTTCACAAATCAGCCCAGTAAAATACGGGGTGCCTCAAGGATCAGTTTTAGGCCCTTTGCTGTTTACAATATACATGCTACCCCTGGGAGACATTATTAGAAGACATGGGATCAGCTTTCACTGCTATGCAGATGATACTCAATTATATATTTCAACTAAACCTGACGAGACGTCTAATCTGTCCAAGCTAACTGAGTGTATTAAAGATGTTAAAGACTGGATGACCGACAATTATCTTCTCTTAAACTCAGACAAAACAGAATTATTACTTATTGGGCCTAAATCCTGTACACAGCAGATTTCACAACTCGACCTACAATTAGAGGGATAAAAGTTAGCGTTAGCTCTACTATAAAAGATCTGGGTGTCATATTAGACAGCAATTTAACTTTTAAAAATCATATATCCCATGTCACAAAAACTGCTTTCTTTCATCTGAGAAATATCGCTAAGTTACGAAGTATGCTATCCATCTCAGATGCAGAAAAGCTAGTCCATGCTTTTATGACTTCTAGGTAGGACTACTGTAATGCACTGTTTGCTGGCTGCCCAGCATCCTCTATTAACAAACTTCAATTAGTACAAAATGCAGCTGCCAGAGTTCTTACCAGGTCTAGAAAATTTGATCACATCACCCCAATTTTATCTTCCTTACACTGGCTGCCTGATAAGTTTCTTATTGAATTTAAAATATTGCTTCTTACATATAAAGCTTTAAATAATCTAGCTCCTGTTTATCTAACCAATCTTCTGTCTCGCTACAATCCAACTCGCTCTTTAAGGTCTCAAAACTCAGGGCTTCTGGTAGTACCTAGAATAGCAAAGTCGAGTAAAGGAGGTCGAGCCTTCTCATTTATAGCTCCTAAACTCTGGAATAGCCTTCCTGATAACGTCCGAGGCTCAGACACACTCTCCCAATTCAAAACTAGATTAAAGACCTATCTGTTCAGTAAAGCATACACTTAGTGCACCACTTAGGGGGCTTCCACACAGGTTATGCATCTTGTTGATATACACTGTGAACATCAGCTACGCTAATTATTTTCTTTATTCTCTATTTCCACCTGGGGATACTCTTCCCGAGGCCCTCAGACTATGCAGAGTCACTGATTCGATCCAAGACCAACGACGAGATAATCCCAAGGTTTTTTATATCCTGGACCTGGCCGAATCCTGAGCAGCTACTGTGATGGTCATGAAAGAGTGGAGAACATGAGACTGATTCCTGTGACGCTCCAGAGACTGACGAGTCTTCACTGAGGCCAGCTTCCAGCCTCCGCCACTGAGACTGCAGCTCTACACAAGACGTTTGGCCAGCGGAGAAATTAAAATGGTCGTGCCCAACTGAGCCTGGTTTCTCTCAAGGTTTTTTTTCTTCACTTCCGCCTTTAGTGAAGTTTTTTTCCCTCTCCGCTGTCGCCACTGGCTTGCATGGTTCAGGATCTGTAGAGCTGCGCATCGTAGGATTTGCCCTTCAATATTTGGACTCTCAGTAGTGATTATTAAACCACACTGAACTGAGCTAAACTGAACTGAACTTAAACACTACAAACTGAACTACACTGTTCCTATTTACTGTTACCTTTTATGTGAAGCTGCTTTGACACAATCTACATTGTATAAGCGCTATACAAATAAAGGTGAATTGAATTCAATTGAAATAAATCCACAACTCCACAATTATGTATATATAAAGTTCTAAGATTATTTTCCCCATGCATTTATGAATTATGTTATATGTGTTTATGAACCACTAAATGTGCTTGCATGGAGTCCTTTAAATTTGTGTGAATTTTCGAGACCTTCCTGGCACCATTTGTACACATCTTTTATTTTTAAACAATATTCATTTTAGCCAATCGCGGTGAGTTTTTAATCCATCAATCAAAACGCTGCTTTCTAAACAAACTCAAGAATATAAAATAAAATGTTTTAGCAGTATTATTAGACATTCTTCAAAAATAAATTATGCTGAGTAACGTTATATAATTGTGATATTAAGTACGATGATTTTATCTCATTCACGAACGTCTATATTCAATGCATTCAGTAGCAAATCTTACTGAATGAATCATTGATTCAAATGAATCAATTAAATTAATGACTCGTGTAGTATTAAAGTCACTTTGCTGGCATTTTCAGAATATCATTTTGGTGATCCACCTCTATGATCAGAATGTTATGTTTGAATTAAATCACATAAAATTTGCCACCAATGAATTGAATTGTATTTTGAATTTATGAATTGGAGTTGTGGATTTATGAATTGTGTTTGGAATTTAGGATCTTACGAACTGTGCTGTGCATTTATAAATTTTATGAACGCAAATGTATTATTATTGATGATCTGGCTCCATATATAATTCCATTTATGTCATTGCGTCAACACGCTATCTACACTACCTCTGCAGTTTCATGCAATTTCATTTTTAATTTGTCGACAATAATTGCAGTTTGGCACTTTCACTTTCATTCAGGAACATTTCATGCATGCCCCTGACAAACAAGATATTGGGTGTGAGTATGAACTGCCGGAAGAGAAATTGATTCCGAACGCCGTATGGAAAAAAACCTCTGCATTTCACGATATAGGTGTTTGTGTTCCTTCACTGACTCGGTAGGTGCAGAGAATAGTGTCAACCAGTCGTGTGTGTATAGACTATTCTGTCGCAAAATGCGGCAAAAATCCTACAGAACCGTAATAGCTTAATAAAGGTGTTTACATGTCTGTACTGCACTTCAATACAACTAGATGCAACTAGAATCGGCATACTCCACATGTCTTAATTCGATTTTTGCTTAGTTTGATCATGTCTTTGTTCAGATTAAGGTAATCAAAAATTGCTGTTTACATGGTAGACTCTTAATCAGAGTATTGTTTTAATCATATTAAAATCAGATTATTGCTGTCAGTACTCACTGATGTAATGTTCCCAACAGTACGCTTTCATTTAAAACCTTTTTTTTCTCCATTTTGGCCTTCTGTCCGAGTGTGCAAAATTAACCAGAAATAAAGTCATCTGTGATTTTTGTAACATCTCATTTGTGACTATTTTTAACCGAACCAGCAACTAACTGCTTTTTTTCTTTTTTGCTTCTTTCCTTCCTATAAGTTTGTAGAATTAAAAAGCATAACAGCTAAAATGGAACCCATTAACACCCCGAAGCCTCAAACTTTCTTGTTTACAATATTCATACTCTATATTAATCTGATTTTATTTTGAAAACTGGACTGTACTATATACAATAAGCATTGTAAATAGTCCTTTCCAAACAAAGCCTTTTTGGGCCGATCTAAATAAAGTCCATCGATAAAATGTGTGTACCTCTCTTCTCTGCTGGATTTCCTGGAGCGCAGGGACACTGTCCTGGACACTTCACAGAAATCTGCTTCCCAGAGATACAAGCTTGATATTCCAGTTTACACTACAATACAGACACACACACACACACACACACACACACACACACACACACACACACACACACACACACACACACAGAGATAGAAAGCTGAGATTAGATAAGTAAAGTACATTGTCGATCAGGGATTAATCTCTTGGTTGAATACCTCTGTGACATGGCTTTATGAAAAGCAATTCAGACACATACAGTATAGAGGCACACACACAGTGGCAATTTTCACAAAACAAGTGTGTGTGTATGTGTTACCTTGGTGGAGTAAGTGTGTCCATCTGTTCCACAAATAGGTGAAGGGTGCACAACTGGACATCTTTTGCATTTCAGGAGTGGTGAGTTCAAGTTCATGTCCTTAAAACTGCACACAGAATGAGATATATAAAGAAGAACCACAGTCATATGATTTTTCCTCTTTCTCGTCCTAAAACCATTTACTGCACTGGTTTTGGTGTAGTAGCCAGAATAAACTTTGGTTATACAGTAAAAAAACCGAGACAATAATTTCCCTAAATCAACTGAAATTTGATTATGAAGGGCAAAGAACGAACGATACGAACAATACGACAATATTATTCAACACCAGAACTAAATTCTATAACTACTAGAATGGCCACAGCATCTTAAATCTTAATCATTCAAATACAGTAAGACTGTACTGAATATCATTTATGTCACCTTATATTTAAAGTGGTAGCTTCTATTGCAATTTTAGAATTAGGCTTTGAATGTCTGTCATCATATTTTATCAAGTCATTACCAAGCGGCAACCTCCTGCTCTCCCTCGTGAAGCCAATACAGAAGTAACTGAAACTGCAATTCATTGACTGGCCTTCAGGGGCTGGCTCCAGGAACTCCAGATGTTCACTAAATGCTATGCTAAATTGACCAATTTTACAGCTGATCGAAACATGTTTATAGCCTGGTACAAAAGATGATTTGGTGCATATCGTATTTTGGTTTTGTTTTATGTGGCTTTACACAGTCAACTGTCTTTTGGGATTATTTCCTACAATCATCAGATAATATGCCATGTTGTGCACTTAATTGTGCTCACAAACCATTCAAGTGGCCTCCATTTCCCATGTGAGTGAAATTCTTATATACTTATATACTTATATACCATATCTATAAATGTATTTGTTTTATTTAAATTTTACAATTTTCTTTAGAACTGTAATGCGCACCAGAATCTGACAGATTGATTAGCTGTAGGCTCTAGAACAGTCATCTGAAACACTGTCATACAGTGTTATGCCTGGATTTCATAAATAGCCTTGCTATTTACTAACACAGACTATATTTGAAGTATTTGGAAGTAATTTGCATTTTCCTTCTGTAGAAAAACATCATATGAACAATGCTTAGTGGCTCAATGTATTATAACAGTGTTTTTAAAAGATTAAACCGTTTATTGATATAGTGTACAACCAAGCACATGTAGTCAGAACACAAACGAGCCGCTGGTAATGAAGTATTAGGTGTTTCTCCCAAAGAAAAGCTCGTCTAAGCAAAAGACGAGCCCTTTTTTGGTAGCCCTCAGTCGGAGAGATGACGCGTGAACAAAATGTCAACAGCTTCATGTGCGCTCTTCAGAAACCAATGGGTGATGTCATGAATACTACGTCCAAATCTTGTACAGTTATTGGTCATCACCCTAAAAATCTATATTTTCGTAATATAGCCTTTTATTGTGTACTAGTAACAGATCAGCTTCGATTCCCGAAGATACATATCTCACTTTGAACTCTTTCATCACAGTGAAAATGTTCTTTTTGAAAGTAAAGTTATGTTTTTGGGGTAGCATGGTGGCTCAGTGGTTAGCACTGTCACCTGTGGCTGAAAGGGAATCCGCTGCATAAAACATAAGCAGGAATAGTTGGCGGTGCATTCCATTGTGGCGACCTCTGATAAATTAGAGACTAAGCCAAACAAAAATGAATAAATGAGTGATGTTTTTGCTATAAGAAAATTGTGTTTTTTTGTTGTTGTTATAAACAAGTTATGTTTCAGTGCCTCTGTTGCTAAGCACACATTTTAAAGGCACAGAAAAAAATAATGTGGTCAATTTCACCATTATGGCCATTCGAGGTAGAAATACTCAGAGCTCTTTTGTGTTTTGTCATTTTAATAAAATAACAATGTTAGACGAAAATATACGCATATTTAAAAAAAAGTCATGCTACTATAGTTATAAGAATTTAGTTTTAACAAAGTTATTACATTTTAAAATGGTCAAAATGCCTGTACTTCTAGTCTTAAAGGGATAGTTTATCAAAAAAATTAAAAGTGTTATTAATTTACTCACCCTTTGTCTGTGCAAGATGTTATTTAAAAATGGTTTTTAGCAGAAATTGATAGTTTTTGGAAATCTAGTCAAAATGTCAAATATACCAAAACTAGTTATCAAAAATCGAATAGTTTCCACTCTTTTAGATTTCGATTTATTTTCCACTCTCTCTGTTATTTCTAATTCACTTCAGTATGCCTCTTTGTCTTTTTCTTTGGGCCATTAAAAATAAATTGTGTTTTGCTATCACCCCAATTCACTATCTGATTAGTTTCATAAGAACAATCACTGCTGACAACTGTAGTTTGTAAAATCCAGGTCAGTCTGTGCCCCACACACACACAGTCTTTCTCAGAAGAACTAATTCGCAGATTTTGGCAGGCAAGTTTGGCCAGTTAGTTCCAGGATAGGTTGACTGGGTAAGAACATGACGGCCCTTGTTTCCCCCACAATATTTTTTGTCATACTTAGCATCAAACGTGTAGGAAAAGGTACCATATAAAATCAATGTTAGAAATTGCTAAATCCTACATGCGGTTCATTGAAATCGTTATCTAACTTACAGTCCATTTTGCAGTCGTGAACTAAAATGTTACATTAGCAGTTTTTTTTTTTTGGACAACATCTAAATAAAAACAACTTTTGTTATCCACATATGTTTTTGTTTTGCTGGTTGAAGACTAGGCTTGGAAAAAATATGCAGTTATTATAAACTGGAAGCTGGACTATATTATTGGCACGACCAATTTTTATATTTGGTAGCAAAGCTAGAAATAAACATTTAGGGCTCTCTTTTATTGATCTAGGCGCAAAGTCTAATGCATATGGTCTAACAGGGTTGTGCTTGTTCTCTTAATGAGTTATGGCTGTGTTTTGAGTATAACATGCATTAAACCAATCAGAGTCTCATCTCCCATTCTCTTTAAGAGTTAAATGCGTCGTGCCATGGTGCATTTGCTATTTACATGGTGGATTTTGTAAGTAGAAAACCTAGCTTCACTATCGAGAAGACAATTAAACAGACCATCTGCAGTGCGAGGATAAAGAATGAGCCTCCTCCATTCAACCTCTTTACTTTCTCTTTACTTATACACTTTACTCTACTTTTGGGGATAAGGAAACGTGTTGTACGCACTCCTCTGAAGACATCCATTAGCCTACATATTTAATTTAGTTTGTTAAGCGCAAAGATTTGTTTTAAAACTATTTTTAAATTCAGTTTTAATTACCGGCAAACAAATAAATGAACAATAATAACGAAGTGTGGTCAAAAAATATCCAAACACACGTCCTATTCTTATGCTATGGTGATGCAAACGTCTCCAAAACCCAACAGATGGACAAATCTAAACTTGTTTTTATTGAAACAAATATAAATATGCATATCATAAATAATACTGCTAATAATAATAACATTTTACAAATACAAACTGTCATAAAATAATTTAAAAAAGATTCCCCCAGAATGTTCCCCCAGGCTGTGTTTTTTATTTATGCAGAAAATAATAATTTTAAAACATTATTAAACATAATATGTAACATAATATATAACAATTATGATTGTTACGAAACATTTTAATCCTTTAATATTTCTTCATCTGTAAAAATATGTGTATTGCTGTACATCCTGTGTGTGTTAAGCAATGTGTAAGCATTTGGACCTGCATAGGCGCATAACTAACACGCTCTATGCCACACTTTAGACCTGCTTTTACTTGGTCAATGATGTGGTCTATTTTAGTTCCTTAAAATAGCAACGCGCCAACAATGCACCTTAACACACCTCCATTTTAGACCAGAACACCCATGAGCCTATGAATTAAACAAAAAAAACCTTTTATAATACTGTTTTCTAAGAAAGATCTATTTCCATGATTTTTTTTGCCATCTTACAATTCTCATCTTTCCGATAGTTTACCTTGCAAATTTGAGATCATATATCTCACAAATCTGAGTTTTGCAATTGTCACTTTTATTTTTATTTCTAATGATATATTTTGCAGTTTATATACTGTAGATATTAAATGAATTCTCAGTTTACTTATTACAGTTCTGTATAGATTTTTTTTGTTTTGATTTTTTGTTTATGAAATCGTAACCTCATATATAGCAATTGCAAGTTGATAAGCTTTAAAGCAATTCTGACTTTATTTTAATTCTGTCTTTTTTCATACACAACAAACTCAAAACTGCAAATCAAAACTTAAAAATATAATCAAAATTCTGAGAAAAAAAACAAACTGTCATTGCAAATAGAAAAGATTGTATTGTGACTTGTGAGATCAAAATTGGGAGTTAAAAAGAAAGATCATTCAAGAAGGATCATCATCATTACTTATTTTTGAAATAATTTAAATAAATAAGTTTCTATTCTGTGGCAAAAACAAGTTTCCATATTTATCAGACATTTTAATTTAATGACATTCAGTAAAAAGTAATTTTTTACCCTTTTTTCTTGGAGGTTTTGTAAAGTGTTTGATGTTTGACAGAGATTACATGTATGATACAGTAGCTTCAATGCACAGACATAAGGCGTCAAATGTGCCATTCTCTTGTACACTGTTTTTACTATAATTTCAGTAATGAGCAGAAACTGTGAGTCAGTTTACCTCATCCTGCGCTGACTGACACAGGTGGGTGTTTGGTAATCTTCAGCCACACACACTTTATGGCGGCCACATTTTATCTTGAGACATGGATCTTTGGCAGGGTCCAGAGCTGAAACATGTAAATAAACATGTATAAACATAAACACAACCATTGAAAACATATGAAAAGCTGATAATATTGAATATGTCAATACCCTCATGTTTAGCTCACATGAGGGAATGCTGATAATGCAACAGTTGTGATAGTGCTCATTTGCACAAGATGCAATTAAAACGATCATGTTTTTGAATAAGGTAGGTGTGTTTGTACAAAAAACACAGTTTTGACAGGTTAATTAACCAAAAAAAATAAGTTTTTCATCAGTTATTTATGATTATGCTGATCCAAACCCACCATATTTTCTGCAGCTTAAAACTGAAACTTTATATAATGCAACAGAGAGATTTCTGCCCCTATACTGTAATTCATATTACATCTAAATTTTGACTTTAATTTAATAATGCACCGTAAAAGTCATACATACAGTACTGATCAGATTAATTCTTACAAACATGTTTTGAAAATACTACTTCACTCAATATCTACTAACTTTAAGTTACCAGCCATTCAAAACAACAACAACATCAGAAATATCCTGAACACAACAGCTTTCATTTAAGTATTTTTATTATTAAATCTAATCCTGAATCATTGAATTACTTTTAGCTTTACAACTGTCAATCGTTGGTTGGGGATACAAACTTTAAGACATCTTTATCATCATGACATGGCAAAATTTATGCATATTTATGACAACTGTAAATAAATGTCATTTGCTCACTTTTGTGAATTTAAATGCAAAGATGACATTGTTTTAGATGTGATTAGCTGTCTCATTTCAGAGTCTGCATCCTCCAAACGATGCAGCCTTCATAGGTGAGTTCAAAGTCCACACAAGCCGAACCGAGCATTTTGAAATGAGACGATCTAGCCTACAGAGGACAGATCTACAACCTAGCAACCGTAACAACTTCCGTAATAAGTGGTAATAAAATTTGTAATGACTTTTTCTCAAAGTGATTTTAAAACTTATTTTAAGCAATCTAAAGGCAAAACAAGGTTTACAGAAGCTAAAAATATATTTTCATTTGATCCAAACATGTACACATAAAAATGTAAACTGTCTATAAAATCACTTTTTAGTAAGACATGTCTCTTTTTTTTACATGTGTTTAGATATCCTTTATACAGTCATACATTTAAAACCGAAATCCAAAGTTTTCTTTTGAAAATGTCCTGCCATTATCAGCGTGCAATGAATCTTTAGATGTTCGAGGCCACAAAGGACCCACCAGTTGTGTCCTTCATTACATGGAATTATTTTTAAATGAGAGAGCCTTTGTCGCGCCACGATGACGTAGCGCCCTTCGAATGCATCCTTCAGAGGATGCAGCCTCTGAAATGAGACACGGCTATTGCCATGACAACTTGACATTACCAAGACAGCAAAACCTGGCAGCATCCTTGTCATGACAACCTGACATTTCTCTAACATAACTTGTCATAAATCTGTCATAAACATGAATGCCATTGCCATTATAATTGTGTCATAAATACCTTTCTGATCACTTTTTCAGTGCAACAAAATGAATTTTGTCAGTAAACATTTGTCATTAAAAGTGTCAAAACACAAATCATTTTAGAACAGCATCATTAATATTTAATGACATTTAATGACAAGTTCAATTTATATGACTAAAATATTGAAAAGTGGTAATTACTAAGATAAAGATGTATTTGTTTGTCACATTGTCGTAAAATATATCTTTAACTGAAAAAATGATGTCTGTTGTTTGTTCAAACTACTTATTAAAAATGAGCTGGAGCAACACAATTCTTGAAGTTTTTAGGGGGGGATATTAATTGTTCTATGTTCAATTTACTTAAATTTATAAAAACGTATAAGTTAACACAATTCCTTCATGTTGCCCCAACACAAATCAATTCTGTGGAACGCAGCATTTTACAGTGAATGTCATCTTTGCATTTAAAATTACATTACTGGGCTAATGATACTTAATGACAGTTTGCATAGGCATGCATAAAATCTCATTCATATTCATGACTTGTCATGTCATGTTATACAAGTCTTATAAACCCATTTCAAGTAAAGTGTTACCCAAACTTCACTGTGATTCCACTTGTAACTTTAACAGCATGTATTTTTGTTGTAAACTAAATATAGCTCAATCGAAAATGAGTTTAATTAGTTTAAACATGTTGGAGATGTCAATTCATGACGTGATCAGATGTTTCTTCACATACTGTAAGTCATACTGAATTCTACACCAGAATAACATTTCATTATGATCAAATTCCCATGCCCTTCAGAAATCGGTATTGACTGGAGATATTTCTCAATGAAAGATTTAGCACTTAAGCTTTGGATATGAGCCATTTATGAGGTAGTAGATCTAATGCACACCAGTCGTGACATTGCCAAGTTCAAAGCAAGTCCAAAAATAGTTTATCTGCGCAATTTCACTTCAAGAATTAACAACGTGGCATTAATGAGTTGAATTAAGATATCTGAAAGTGCAAACTGAATCAGAGTGACATACTGGATTTGGATTTTAACCCTTCCACATGCAAGTTGTATAGTTCTATTGCAACACATCATGTTTATCACATAACACACTGCACCCTGTTTGAATAATGAATGAATGATTTGGTATGAATTTTTTGGTATGAATAATTTGGGGCTTGACTGTATTTTAGTATGTTTAGAACTTTAAAGTTTATATTTTCGTCTAACATTTTTTTAGAACTTTAAACTATAGGTAATACTTTAGTATAAGTGTCAACTCTCACTATTAACTAGTGGCTTATTACATGTACCTGTCTATTAAGGGTGCACTCACACTATGCTATCCGAACTGTGCCCAGGTGCATTTCCCAGTTAGTTTGAAAAGTGTGAGTGCTCCGAATTGGGCACAGGCGCGGTTCAATTGGCCGTCCTGGACTTGGACTTTGGTGTGGTACACTTGTAGTGTGAAGTGCAAAGCGTGCCTGAGCCTAAAACTGAAGACGCGACATCACTTTAAGGGACTGTTTCATATAGATGTATTAAAGAGCTCCTATTATGGGTTTTTGAAAATGACCTTCGATGCAGTGTATAACACAGCTCTAAGTGAAGTGAAATATCCAGCTAAGGCTTAAATCTGAAAGTGCAGCGTGTTTTAAACTATTGATACATTTATAAAAGGGTCGACTCATGGTTCAAATGAATTGTGGGGGTAACGTGTCTTTTGCCGTGTCGGTGTGACGTCGATATGGAACTCAATCACCGCCCATTTGTTGCACACGCAGACCCGGGAAAATTTAAACCCCAGGCAAACACTGTTGAAAGTAAAAGAGGAAGACAAACACTGTAGCAGATCCCAGTTGAACCATGTCGCATTGACGCTGTGCTCTGAAGTGTGAGGGACAGTTAGTGCTATTTTCCCTACCCAAAAATGAGGCTGTCAAGACTGTGGTTGAAGTTTATTTTTCACCTTTATTTTGGATAGTGCAGTGGAGGTTACGGACAGGTAATTATCGGGAGCAGAGAGAGGGGAAGGGTCGGCAAAGGACCTCGAGCCCGGAATCGAACTCGGGTCGCTGTGAGCACCATGGTGCTATATGTCAGAGCTCCTTATCATTAGGCTATTGGCGCCAACAGTGCTTATAAACCTCTCTAATCCCACCCAATACCTTAATAATAAGCAGCTGATTAAAATCCTTTATGGTTTTTAAATAGCAAGAATTGTACCTTAAAATAAACTGTGACCAACTAAAATGTGGCAAACAGGTCAGGAAACAGTTGGGAAAATTCACCCACTGAATAGCAAATGCCCTAAATTCCATAACACAAGAAACCACTTAACTCTAAAAATATATTAGTTCCTCTGCACAATCATGCGTTTCGTGCAGCGTTCAACTAAAACACATTAAAAACATACAGAGTTGTATATGCAAAGCATGATCTACGGTATCTGATCCCAATGTATGCTGTGTGCGTGTGTGTGTGTGTAAACAAGCATTCTATTTATGTTACAGCCTCAAACGGGGCTGAAGCTAATGCTCTGTGACAAAAAGAAAGAGATGTAAGAGTAAAGAAAAACAGTTCTAATGCCATTAATTGCCTTTATTGTCCTAAGAGGCTCACGCTCATGCACAGAGGAAGAAAGACAATCTCACAAACATACTCATCCTACCTTCCCCATGTCGAAGCACAAACACACACACAGCCACACTTCAAACGCTCTCTGACCTCACATGGTAAGAGCCTTAGTCAAATCCTGCACAGGCTTTAGGGCTTATCCAATCCCAATCTCCTCAGCACCCTCTGAGTCCATTGTCCGTGTGTTTGTGAGGGTGTGTGTGTCAAAATGTGTGATTGATTTGTGCATCAGCATGCCCGAAAGTGTGATCAGAATCTGCTTTAAATTGCTCCGCTTGCTCTTTTTGACTCACCAAATGCTCTATCAATAGTCATTTGCATAAATATCAAACTCATGATGAATAATCAAGGGGTTCCTAATGACTTTCGAATATGCATAATCTGGTAAGATTTACTGCACACTGAGAGCTTGATGTGATAGAGAGTCTTAAAAAGCAGTTTTCTCATTTTCTCAGACGGATGTAGCGTGATGATACGGGTATTAGGCCACAGCATGTGACTGCGAATTAGCACAACATCTGAGTTCTCATATATGCCTGATTAACATCCACTCAACACTGATAACCGACAAGACGCTGTGGCTCAAAGGAGCAAAGATTACCATCTTCCCATTTCCAATGACCGCAATGAATATAAAAATCCCAGTACTATTTGAAATTAGAATAAGAATTGCCTTATAATATAAAAACATATTCATATGCTGCCATTTCTACTAATGATGAAATTGTAAGTTCCTTTTCAAATCAAATCCTTAGTAAAGTGATTAAACGATTTCTCTGGAGAGATCTAAAAAAAAGATTTTGATAGAAGTCTCTAAAGCTGTGTGTCCAGCAAAGCATTTTTATCAGAGCACTTCTGAAAATGTCAAGATGTGAGGAGTACTTCTGTTGCTGTTCACTTTTGGTTGCTTGGATATGGCCAGGGCTGGGAAGGTTAACATGCATTTCACTACAGATTACAAAGTACATGCTTTATAAGGTAATTAGTAAAGTTCTCAGGTTTAGTAACTTCATTAAACACTTGAGAGTATATACAGCAGTGTTAGGTAAGTTACTTTAAAAAAGTATAATAGATTACAAATTACTGACTACTACTGGTAAATTATAATCTGATTACATTACTAATTACCTGATGTAAAACTAATCAGATTACTAATTACTGTACTTTTAAAACATATAACATATACCTATAAAAATACAAAATAAGCTGCAGCTCAGTAATTTAATATTCACTGAGAAACAATAAAATGGGTTGATCACAGCAGCTTGACATATTCAAAAGATTTAAATAGATAGTTCGCCCAGAAATTCTCTCATTATTCACTTTTTCCAAACCTGTTTGTCTTTTATTTTTTGGACACAAAAGACGACATGATAAAACTGGATAACTATAACCATTGACATCCATTGTATGCAAACGCACTGCAGTGTTTGGGTGTTCTGTGTTTGTCTGGGATAATTAATCTACCGAAATGTGTATATTCTATACAAAGCATGATGCTGATCAGTCAGTTCTTGAACCCTGCAGTGTTTACAGTGAGGATACACTAAAAAAAACTGCTTGTTCAAACTACTTGTTTATAATGAGCCGAATCAACACAATTCTTGAATTTTTTGGGGGGGATAACTTTTTTTTTTATGTTCAATCAACTTAAATTTGTAAAAACAATTAAGATAAATTAATCAATTTGTGTTGGACAACATGAAGGAATTGTGTGGAACCCAGCATTTTTCACAGTGTACCTTCACTCCCGATCCTGCACAAAAATTCAGTTTAGCCCTTTTTGTGCAGGATCAGTTTATTCCCCAGCCCTGCCCGTATCCTATCTCAATAGCACCATAAGTTTTACAGATTACAATATAAACACAATAAGTGCATTGTTTATGTTTTTGATGTAAGTGTCTAGTAATTAAGGCCACTTAATATAAAGGTTTAAATCTGTGCCAAATGTTTGACCCAACCAATGGTTTACATTTTTAAATAAAAGTTTAACCCCAGTTGAGTTGAGTTTGATGAGTTGTCCACATTTTAATTAGATTTGGGTTGAAACAACTCAGCATTTCAGAGTGTAGGAACTCTTTTTGCAGATGATTTATTTCTCACCAAAGATCTTTCATTTTCTTGTTGATAATAATTATAACAAGAATGTTGTGACAATTGGTGTGGTATTTGCCCCACTCCAACTCTGTAGTGATTGGACAGATGAATAAACATTGACATGGTCCGGCTGTCAGTCCAAATTTGATTATTTCTAAATAGTATTTGATGTAAATGAATAACTGTGCATCACAACTGCTCCAATTCAATTTGTTTGTCCTGTGGCATTTTTTTCATTTTACAACATATCTGCACTGGTTTCTATGGCGATGACATTGCGCTGGAATGCAAATGCCAAAAAAACAGCAACAAAAGGATTTGAAGTGCAGATGCTATCTTACAACATGGTAGAGGTGTGTATTGCTCTGGCTTTCTCGATGACCACATTCCTTGCAGTCTGGGATTCAAATTCTGAATGAAAGATGGCAGTGGCTGGAAGCTGTGGTTGATTTATGACCAGAATCAGTGGTCTTACAATAACCAGCCACTACCTAACATCCTTTGACACCAGTGCTTGATCAATGACATTCTGCTCTCGCATTATGGACTTGGCTAAAAATGATTTTGTAGTATAGCTAGCAAGGCAACCTTTATTGTACATTTATGCATTTGGCAGATGCGTTTATCTGAATTGAACTACAACCTTGGCTAAGCTAGCACTATGCTCTACTATTTGAAGTACAGCAATGTCTCTACTTTGTTCGCAGCATATCTTTAAACGCATTTTGAATAGCATTTCAAACAATATATGAATATAGCTTAAAACATTCACACTATATGACTGGATTCCAATCTATATTGCACAAATCTAGATTTTGACTGACGATCTGAATGAAGGTCATTGCTGAATGCTGCATTTCACCCACAGTTGTATGTTCTTCTGTATACATTCTTCTTCTTTCTGTGATTCTTTAACAGAAAGAACAGTATTTATGTGAACGAGAAATCTTTTTTACAATGCAACAGTGTTTGCTGTCAGTAGATATATTAAAAATGTGCTTGCTGGATAAAAGTAGTCATTTCTTTTTCAATTATTTTCTGACCTCAAATGTTTAAATGGGTAGCATATGTTATTGCAAAAAAAAAAAAAATAAAATAATTCTCCAGCAACAATATTTTGCATGTTATACTATTTTAAAATGATATGCCAATAATAAAAGCACATTTTGTTTTATTGCATAAGCTCATTGCAGATTATTTTAAAGTATAAAAAGATAAAAGATAAAATACTGTACATGACAACAAGTTTAAATAACCCATTCTGTCCATCTCGAAATAGTAAATGTATCATAAATTAGGCCAGAGGTATACAATTCTGAAGACTGATTAGTTCAGAAGCGTTTAAGTACAGATGATATTTAAATACAGCAGGGAAATCAAGTTTAGATATCCCTGTATAAATATTTTTTAAAATTTTATTTGCAATAGTGTTCTTATTGCAAAAAGTGAACGGCTAATGAGACATTTTTAACAGTATTTTAACAATTTAGGCTTAAAGCCTAAAGCACATGGCACAAAAGCATAAAGGACATGTCCGAATCCACCTTTGCTTTTTAAGGACATAAAAATGGTGCATGGTCTAACAGGGTTGTGCTTATTCTCTTAATGAGTTATGGCTGTGTTTTGAGCATAACTTTCATTGAACCAATCGGAGTCTCATCTTCCATTGCCTTTAAGAGTCAGTTGTGTCACACCATGGCACATTTGCTATTTACATGGCGGATTTTGTAAGTGGAAAAACTGAATGCTTTACTAGCCAGAAAACAGATAAAGAACAAGCCTCTTCCGTTAAGCGCAAAGATTTGTTTCAGAACTATTTCTAAATTCAGTTCTAATTTCCAGCAAATGAATAAATTAACAATAATAATTAAGTGTGGTCAAAAAATTTTGTTATATCCAAACACACATCCTTATGCTATGGTGATGCAAACGTCTCCAAAACCCAACAGGTGGACAAATTTGAAAAACTTGCTTTTATTAAAACAAATATAAATATGCATATAATTAATACTGCGAATAATAATAACATTAAACACTTGCAAGTTTTGACGTTTGAACCCCATTTCTCAACGTGGTAGGCAGGTGCTGATTTCCATTGTTTTTATACTGAACAAACTGTGTTGTTATCCTATTCCTAAACCCAACCCTCACAAGAAACACAGTATACCCTCACATTTTTACTTTCTGAAAAAAAAAACTCACTCTGTATGATTCATAACCATTTGAAAAATGGGGACATGGACAATATCCTTTTAAGTCATCTTCTCTTTGTTATAAAGTGCTCAGCAAATATAAGTAAACCTCTCACAAATCTATCATTTAAATTAATATTTTTAATAGGAAGCTATACAATATTATAATTGTGCATAAACCTTAGATTAGTCAGTACTGAAGCCAAATCTGGAGCTTATCTAACAAAATAATTTACGATAACGGTCCAAAAACTAGTACACGCAAATGTATATGTTATAAAAAAATATTAAACACAACATTTTTAAAAAGAGGAAAAATCAAGAGAAACAAAAAATTTTCAAATACACCAAAATACATAGCCTATATTCACTGAGAAATGGATAAAAATATTCATCTTCAAAATGGGGTGTACTCAATTATGCTGAGCACTGTACATGTGGCATACCTATGGCATTACACAAGTTTGTGTCCTGATATGTCAAAAATACACACACATGCACACACACACAAACAGAACCTTGTTACTTCTTAGAAACAGTGAAAGGTTTGGATGAGGCTTTCAATCTAACGGCATTTTGGCCTGCTAAGCCAGTGGTGTTAGAAAGACAATGCGCAGCTGAGAGCATTTTAGAGACAAAACCCTGCCTCAAACTCACGCCACTGGTTAAGCAGTTGATTCTGAGTCTGGGTGGTCAGGAGAAAGAATTTTACTAAAAAAAAACAAAAGATGACACACTACAGCATTAAACTTTTCTTAGATTTTCAACATTGAACAAAGTGATGTCATAGGCCAACAGTTACCTTGATCGAATGGCTTTCCTGGGCTCCATGTTCCTGGTTCCTAAAACAGAAGTTAATAAACAGGCGAGTTAGATTAACTGAACTTCAGTACATAAATTAATATTTAAAATATGCTAATTGACTTTTTTTTACAATGTCTTGCATGTCACATATTATCATGCAACTAGGGCTGAGCGATATGACAAAAATCTCAAATCACGATATTAGTAATCTCAGATCCTGATTATGATATATATCACAATATAGTACAGTTTCTGTAGATTCAATAAATTAATAGTTTATATATATTGTCCACAGGTAAAGGATTGTTTCTTTTTTACATTTTAAAGTATATCCTCAAAAATGTACTCGTTCATATGTGATCATTCATTCATTTTCCTTCAGCTTATTATCCTTGGTTAATTTTAGGTTGTGTTGGAAAATGACCAAAATCCAACATCTGATAGAAGTCATAGTGGTAACGTCCACACAACATCAAGGTTTAACATCATTAGATGTTGATATTTGGTTGATTTTAGGTTGGACATTGGACATTGACGGTGACCTGATGTTGGCTTTTGACGTCAACCTGATTTTCATTACCAAACAAAATCCATCGTCCCCATGACGTTGGGGTACAACAACTTTGTTATGTCAATATGACGTCATGTTGACATCCTGTGCCTGCAAGGACTGCTTTAAAGCGTTGAGTTGACTTTACTTTTAAAAAATGAGTAAAATCATTGCCTTAAAATTATTATGTAAATGAACAACATGCATAATTATAAAAATCAAGTTAAGTCAACTTAACAGTTCAAGTTACAATGGATTTACTCACTTTTAGGGCAACGGGTTTACTTACTTTTTAAAAAATGAATAACTTTTAATAGTGTATTTTTCTTTGAGCAACGTAAATTTGCAGTCTGTTGTTTATGCTCAAACTGCAATAATACACACCATTCATTCATTTTTCTTTGGCTTAGTCCCTTTATTCATTAGGGGTCGCCACAGCGGAATGAACCGCCAACTTATCCAGCATATGTTTTACACAGCGCATGACATTCTAGCTGCAACCCAGTACTGGGAAACATCCATACACAGTCATTCACAAACATACATTACAAACAATTTTGTTTATTCAATTCACCTATAGTGTATGTCTTTAGTCTGTGGGGGGAACTGGAGCACCCGGAGGAAACCCACACCAACATGAGGAGAACATACAAACTCCACACAGAAATCAGAATCAGAAATGCTGAAATACTGACCCAGCCGGGACTCGAACCAGCAAATTTCTTGCTGTGAGGTGCTAACCCCTGAGCCACCGTTTCACCCATATGTGATCATACTTCTCATTTTATGTAGAACTTCAGTCCAAATGTTTGATTAAATTTAAATAAAATTGTAATGAAATATAAAGCGAATGATTCTAGGCCCAACATGAAATATAGCTAAATAAAATCCTAAATGGAAACCTTGTACTTTTAAGATTGAAACGTTTTCACCATGCTGGTATTCACACTTCTATCTGCATCCCCCATAATGGCGTGTAATATTGCACTCGTAAATTATGACAAAGTATTGCTGTACACATTTATTTTGCAAAGAAATAAGATAATATGAAACAACACTTTTTTTTATTTAGTCCATATGATATTTATTGTCATATTGCACAGCCCTACATGCAACTACAGCAGCCTAAGGGACAAATAACAAGCATTGAAAAATTTCCCTGCAAACACACAGGCACATTAGCAAGACTCTGTTCCAAAAAACAAAGGCACAATCATACAAACCTCCACCTCCTGATTGTAGAGGAAGCATTGAGGAGAAAACAAATAAACATTAGACAGAACATTAAACGCACATCACTTCAACAAAAACACAACAGACCGTAACTGAATATGCCCGAGACACAGAAATAATGAAGAAATTCATATGTATAGCTTGACATTAGGCCATTTTATACTGGACTGTTTGTTGTTTGTCATATGCAGTAATTGCTCTCCACTTGTCTTCATGCTTAATTAATTATGACAGTTTATATGTCAGTTTCCATCAAAGGTCCACTGAAGACTAACAGTACCATATGGTCACATACACACACACACACACGCACACACACACACACACACACAGATATGGATGTGACATGACAACAGTTGGTTCCTCTTGCAATTAAACATTTCTGATGACTGCTATTTCTCTCCCGCTTTCTTCCTCTGAGTGTGTGTTTGCCTGTGTGGTATGCATGCAAATGCATCTTGGAATAAACAACGCCACATGAAATCCATTACAGCGTCTCCGTTGGTCATTCATAATATCCTCTCCCTTCTTTCCTGCTCACAAAGAACTGTATCTGTCCCAGTCTTACCATGTAGAAACAGTCGTTGTTCTCCTCCTTATTTCTGCTGCTAAACACAGTTTCAACTCAGTTCTCTTGATCTCGCTTGATTCTGTGCAGTTTTTTTCACTGTCTGTCCTTCTTTTTGGACAGATTATTATAATCTAATAAGTATCTAATCATACTTATTTAGATGATGTGAGGGAGTGCAGGATAGAAATAGAATATGAAAGCCATATGATAGCATTAATATGTGAAAGAAAGGGTCAACTGCTTTATAACAGGTTCAACTTGTAAAAAACGCACACAGTATCACATACTTGGAACAGAAGGGAAAGAAACACTTTGGCTGCATCAGAAATCACATACTGATTCATACATATTTTGCATAAGTAAATACAGTACTGTGTGATTTCTATAAAACAAGTTTGTTCTATAAAGTATTTTTCAATCCAAATGTAGTTCTTTGAAATGTTAAACTGTTTTTTTTAAATGCTTAATTGAGTTTCTGTGGCCTTTTATACTTTTATTAAAAAAAAACATATATTTACTTTTTCTGTATTAATAATAAATAAATAAAGTTATGTATACTAGTGCATAAGTCATGTATTTTATAAAGATTTAGATGGCTAGGCTATAATGTAATGTATAATAGTATATTAACAGTTAATCTATATCTCCATGTTGTCATTAACTGGGTTTCTATCCTATCGTGAAGCAAATAATTTCAAAATTTGCAAAAAAGTGAGTTAGGTGCATTTCCAGGTGGTTAGAGTGGCTGGCTGTGGTATTGGTAACCTAGTAACCAACAGTAAACCATAATGCAGTCATGCATTCGGCATTTGCATTTCCATCAAACTCCAAAGACACAGATTAAAGAAGCAGAAGCTGATAGGGCTGCGCAACATATCGTTTCAGCATCAATATCACAATGTGTGCATCGGCAATAGTCACATCGCAAGAATTGCAATGTTGAGTCTGAATCAGGGCTGCACGATATATTGGAAAAATCTAGCATTACGATATATAAATCTATACAGCTGAAGTCAGAATTATTAGCCCCCCTTCTTTTTCAAATATTTCCCAAATGATGTTTAACAGACCAAGGAAATTTTCACAGTATGTCTGATAATATTTTTTCTTCTGGAGAAAGTCTTATGTGTTTTATTTTGGCTAGAATAATTTTTTAAATGCCACTTTAAGATCAAACTTATTAGCCCCTTTAAGCTATATAATTTTTCGATAGTCTACAGAACAAACCATCATTATATAATAACTTGCCTAATTACCCTAACCTGCCTAGTTAACCTAATTAACCTAGTTAAGCCTTTAAATGTCACTTTAAGCTGTATAGAAGTGTCTTGAAAAATATCTAGTCAAATATTATTTACTGTCATCGTGGCAAAGATAAAATTTGTTATTAGAAATGAGTTGTTAAAACTATTATGTTTAGAAATGTGTTAAAAACCTTCTCTCCGTTAAACAGAAATTGAGGAAAAAAGTAAAGAGGGGGGCTAATAATTCAGGGGGGCTAATAATTCTGACTTCAACTGTATGTATAATGGACTATATATATATATATATATATATATATATATATATATATATATATATATATATATATATATATATATATATATATATATATATATATATATATATATATATTATTTATTATTATTATTATTTTTTTTAAAGGCCTAATTTAATCAGAAATGTCCTCAAATTGACAGAAGAAAAAAAAAATTCAAAAAGGTTTGGAAGTAGAGGGAGAGTAAATGATGACAGAATCTTCATTTCTGGGTGCACTACAGTAATGGTCAGATGGTAACCATATACCAACTTTACCGACAAAATGTTTATTGAATATAATACTTATTTTAAAAGCCTGTTTACATCTTACATGTTTCATGTTTCACTTTTCTACCCTGGTCTGGTTAAAGTCTTTCATTCCCTTCTGGTGAATATATATGTGATTTGTGTGTGTGTGTGTGTGTGTGTGTGTGTGTGTGTGTGTGTGTGTGTGTGTGTGTGTGTGTGTGTGTGTGTGTGTGTGCTAGCGTGTGTTTGTGTCTGTGTGTGCAAGTGCGCTTTTGCTGCACGCTCCATTAAGCCATCGAGCCTTTCTCCAGCTCGTATATTGAGAGTAATCTGTACTCCTCCATTGTCTGCTGCTTCACATCTCTCACAATCAAGGACAGCATTAGCCTCATAACCATAGTAAACTGCTAGTAAATCTGCTTCGAAATCACTGGAGAGGGTTTACGAAGTCTAGACGATGTGAACAGCAGACCAGGACACAAAACATTATGAGTACCATTAAAGATGACAGCTCTGAGATGATACCTGAGATGCCCTCATAACACCTGACAACTACTGTACTGTACTCTGACTTAACAGGCAAGACTCAGATTACACATTATTCAAACTGAAATTTAAATATTTGCGCATACAGCACTTTATAGGCAGCTGTTTTACCCCCTTTTTTAAGATTTAAGATAAGTCTTTTGAGTCTCGAGAATGTGTCTGTAAAGTTTCCGCTCAAAACACCTATCAGATTATTTATTATACCTTTCAGAACATTGGATTTTCTGCGCCTGCGCCATTAATGCTAGTTCTCCCTGCCCACCGTTCCCACGTGCCTGTCAGAGTGTGCCTCAATCTCTGCCTCGGCTGCGTCAGATAAACAGTGACAGACATGAAGGAAGCAGATCTCATGTAATGTTTATGAGAAATACTACAGTAAGAACTTTACCAATGATTATTTGATGTGTTTGTTGTGGAGTTGCAACAATGATGTTTGCAACACATTGTCATTACAAAGTTCACGCACACACACAGCGGACACACACACACACACAGACAGCGTGCACGATTAAATTTGCAGTTTTTGCATGGCAAATGTGACGGTATACACATTAATAAACACTACTGTATGGATATCCGTTATGTTAATGTACAAAATAAACCTGATTCAATGTCCACAAACTGTGATTGAAGCATCTTATTTTGTAATTGCACTGACACGCAGCTTTGGTGATAAAGACAGTAAAATTGCTGTAATTTATTACAAACATGCACTGTTTTAAAAACGTTTTAAACTTGTAAAACTCATTCTTGATCACATTTGATGATGATTGATGATCACAGAGAGCTGAACAGATCTTTTAATCCTGGTTGCTTTGTGCATGTCCTGTCTTGTTGATATGATTATACATGTTACTACGAAGGCATGTTAATACGAGGCTGTCAATCAAATCGGTGGGTGGGGAAAACACACTCCTACGTGACGCTGTGGTGTGCTTCAAAATGGGAGGGATTTGGATCCCATTTTAATGTCAGGAAATTAAAAAAAAGAGACTTATTGTCTTTCTATCATTCCACTATTACTGTGGACACACTAAACATACACACAGTTCTGTCCAAACAGCTTGCAAAAATGATTTTCATCATAGGTGCCCTTTAAATGTGTATTTTAACACATGACACACAAATCAATAGAAATTACATACAATTTTATTGATTCATTTCAAAGTATATTTTAACAATAAATCAAAGAATATAATTTTTTTGTAAAAGATTAAGTCTCTGATGGCCCTAGAGTGTGTATGTATAGCTTCAACTCAAAATAAAAAAAATACTGTTTTAAAACTCTTTGAAACTGGCCCATTTAGACTTTAATCCTAATTGTGCCATTTTGGTGACTGTTGTTTTAAATTCAAATGAGATTGTACTCCCAACTTCCTTTTCAAAAGAGGGCGGAGCTACAAATATCTATGTGTCAGCATAATAATAATAATTCCTTATATTTATATAGCGCATTTCTGAACACTCAACGTGCTTTACACATTTTTGGGGGGAATCTTCTTATCCACCACCAGTGTGCAGCATCCACCTGGATGATGCAACGGTAGCCATATTGTGCCAGGCCAGTGGGTAAATTTGGCCAGGATTAAACCCCTACTCTTTTTCGAAGGATATCCTAGGATTTTTACAAACCACAGAGAGTCACGACCTCGGTTTAACGTCTTATCCGAAAGACGGCGCTCATTGAGCAGTACAGAGTCCCAATCAATATACTGGGGCGTTAGGACCCACACAGACCACAGGTTGAGTGCCTCCTGCTGGTCTCACTAACCACTTCTGCTATGATTAACCTAGCTTTCCCATGTGGTCTCCAATCCAGATACTGACCGGGCACAGACTAATGCCTATGCTAATGAGAGAAAGATCGTAACTAATGGGTGGCAGGCTTTCCCCCTCTGATGACATGTACAAAGGAAGAATGTCAATCAAAGTGTTTCTGCAGACTGTTTTTATGAAGTGTGATTATAAAAAATTAAATTAATACAGTTTTACTATAAGAAGAGGGTTATAGTCACAGACTGTGCCTACACAACTGTTTAAAACCCTTATAAAAGTGATTTTTGCATACAGTAATATGGCTCCTTTAAATATAATTTTTTTATTTTTTTTAATTAGTTAAAGGTATAGTTCACCCAATAATGAAAATGTACTCACTGTTTACTCACTTTCAAGTGGTTCCAATCCTGTAACCATTAACTTCCATAGTAGGGAAAACAAATACTCTGGTAGTTAATGATTACTAGTTTCCAACATTTTTCAAAATATCTTCTTTTGTAATTAACAAAATAACTCATAAAGCCCCATTCACACTACAAGTGACTCGCAGCGGCAAAGCGTCAAGCATCCGTTCATTTCAACGAAGAGTGAACGACTTCTGATGATCTCCATCTACCTGAGCAACAGCGACCATTGGCTACCAGATGGGTATGTTGAGCGGCACGACAAGGTTGAGAATCCTTCAATTATATGCAAATGAAGAGCGACTTTCTTGAGCAATTGTAGCACCAGTAGAGCTCAGGTGACCTCACCTCTCTCAGTTCGCTTGTATTCTCCGTGCTGTAGACCTACACAGACCTACGTTTGCAGCAGGTCACCGACAAGAGCGTCAGGCAGCTACAAAGTTGCTGCTATTGTGAATGAGGTATAAAGAATTGAAACAAGAGTGAGTAAACAATGACAGAATTATCATTTACAGGTGAACTATATCTTTAGTTGTTTTTTTAAGAGGGCAAGAAAGATATTCTAAAATTCACTTTTTACTAAACATTTAGTAATTTAGTAATAAAAAATATGTATAAAAATATTTTCTTTTCATTGCAATGGTAATTCAAAGCCACTGCATTAAAGTTTACACTTAAATATTCATTCATTCATTCGTTTACTTTTCGGCTTAGTCCCTTTATTAATCTGGGGTCGCCACAGCAGAATAAACCGCCAACTTATCCAGCATATGTTTTATGCAGCGGATGCCCTTTCAGCTGCAACCCATCACTGGGAAACATCTATACACACTCATTTATACACACACGGTCAATTTTAGCATACCCAATTCACCTGTTACACATGTCTTTGAACTTATGGGGGAAACTGGAGCACCCGGAGGAAACCCACGCCAACACGGGGAGAACATGCAAACTCCACACAGAAATGCCAACTGACCCAACCGAGGCTCGAACCAGGGACCTTCTTGCTGTGAGGTGAACGTGCTACCCACTGCGCCACCGCATCACCGCACACTTAAATATATAAAAAATACATTTTCCTTAAGTGGAACTCTTAGAAAGAAATGCCATAATGTCACATGAATCCTGAAAAATATAAGTTAAAGTGTCACATTTTAATAAGCAATTAGACGCTGGAACTGGAAGATGTTGAAAGAAGCTTCTCAGCTTATTAAAGTTGTGATATCTCCTTCTGTACCTGTAACCCAGCATCTGATCCTACCTTTGCCAAAACGAAATTGCTTGAGTATGAAGTATAGTCAATAGTGCACAATGCCGATGATAGTTTAATATGCATGTAAATTTACTTTCTATCATCATAGTTCCCACATACACAAACACACATACACAAACAGATTAGTATAGTCTGAGCACTATAAATCATGATTATTTCCCCTGTAATCACTTTAAGGGCATTCAGCAGCATACAAAGGGATTTCCTTGGGTATTATTAGAAGGCTTTCAAGCATATGTTGAATGAATAACCAATAAAGAAACGATAATCTGTTAATACTAATGCTAAGAGAAGTTCAGCGTTAAACCGATGACAGTGGACAGTGTGTACAGCTAAATCCCATTCTTATCATCACCACGCGCATTTAGCATACTGAGGAGCAGTGCTGTGTGTGTGTGTTTGTGTGTGTTTGAGGGCGGCCAGCATGACAGCAAGGCGGCTGTTCTCTCATGCAGAAAGTGCCGGAAGCGTCTCACCCTTCTGACATCATTCATTCTTTATAACTCTCTCCCTCTCTCGCTCTCTTTACAGTCTTTAACCACAAACGCTTCCACAAGGGCACCACAAACAGGAACATGCAACCATACAGATTCAGCAGAAGCTACATACAATCCGAGCAGAATTACTTCATGCCAAGCTCACACCAGATGCTAAATGATACGAGTGATAAAAGCGATCTCTTCAGGGGCATTCAACTGACAGAGATTTACAGTGACAACGTGGCCTGAAGTCATTCATTTTTAATGAGAGGTGATGATTTCCAGCAAGATGAGTGACAGCTACTGTTGGCAAAGATTTATGCAAATGAGAACAGATTTGATACAGCAACTCCCATTGGGACTGCAGACTGTGATCAATGCTCAGCTGAAGCTCATTTGAAATTGTAGCTTTAAACTTTAGTCAAGCAGTAGACTGACAGAGGTCTAAAAAGTGGCTAGCTGGAAAAAAGATTAATACATACATTATACATTAGATGTCAAAATTATTAGTCCTCTTTTTTACATATTTGAGCAACAGTTATTTATTAATTTGCTACAAGGATACTTATTAGTCATAAAGCATTACTTTGCTACAGCAATCCACATGTAAAATTTAGTTTTTAGATGTTTTTTAGAGGCTGAATTCAATCAAATACCGCCAAACTGCCCATACTACTTTAGAATTGTATGTTTACGTCACAAATATTGTCAGAAGTATAAAATACAGTTAATATTACTCAAAACATAGGGGGCGAGCTTGTAAGGTCATCAATGTTAACTGAATGTCATCTGGTGGTCGTGTTTGGTACTGTGGCCAAACAAAGTCTTACTGAAAAGGTCATTTTTTGAGATATCAACTTCAAATTTGGAAAATATTTTGCTCAGATATTTAGCTTTGATGTTCTCTCAATTTTAGGCTGGAACATGTTTTGCAAAATACATATTTTATGTATTATATTGACCTTTCTTTACATAAAGATAAAGGAACACAACTTGTTTTATTTAATTATGTTATGTTGGAAGAGTAATAGATTCACATTTAATGTCACCCTACAACCTGTAAGACCTTTTACAGTAACATTTTTAAACCGTAATATTGTAGTCTAAACCTAAAGCAATTATGACTAACTGTGTATAATTTGAAAGCTTAAAATTTTGAATTTCCATATGTGGTGAGGGATTTTTGATAGATATTACTGAGCAACAGTTATTTTTTAATTTGCAACAAGGATACTTATCAGAGCTGTAAAGCATTACTTTGCTACAGCAATCCCCATGTAAAAGTTTGTTTAGATGACTTTAGATGTTTTTTAGAGGTAAGAGCTAAATTCAAATCAAATACAGCCAAAAAGACCTTACTACTTTAGAATTGTATGTTTACTTCAAAAATATTGTCAAAAGTGTAAAAAAATACATTTAATATTCCTCAAAACAAAGCGGGCGACCTTGTATGGTCATCAATGTTGACTGAATGTCATCTGTTACTGAAAAGGTCATTTTTTGAGATATCAACTTCAAATTTGGAATATATTTTGCTCAGATATTTAGCTTTGATTTTCTGTCCATTTTAGGCTAGAACATGTTTTGCAAAATACAAATTTTATGTATTAGATTAACGTATACAGTTTTCTTTCATATCAATAAAGGCACACAACTTGCTTAATTTAACTTTTTTTTTTACTTTGATCTGATGTCTATTGTAGTTAAAATGTGACCAAGCTTAAATCTTTGCACCAATGCATTGAAGACTGACATTCATTTAAGTTAAATTATTGAATCATTTTCATGTCTATGTTCAAACAGTTGAGGCAACAGTTAAGAAAGAAAGAATTTTTCACAGTATTTTCTATATTTTTTTCTTCTGGAAAAAGTCTTTTTTGTTTTATTTCAGCTAGAATGAAAGCAGTTTTTATTTTTTATTACAAGCCAACTTAAGCAATTTTTTTCTCAGATTATCTACAGAACAAACTATTGTTATACAATGGCTTGCTTAATAACCATAACTTGCCTAGTTAACCAAATTAACCCAGTTAAGTCTTTAAATGTCACTTTAAGATAAATACTAGTATCTTGAAAAATATCTGGTAAAATAGTATGTACTGTCATCATGGCAAAGATAAAAGAAATAAGTTTTAGAAATTAGTTATTAGAACTATGTTTAGAAACGTGTTGAAAAAAATCTCTCCATTAAACAAAAGTTGGGGAAAAAATTATACAGGCTAATAATTCAGGAGAGTTAATAATTCTGACTTCAACTGTATAAATGATTGCGGTAAACTTAGAGTGGTTTCAACAAGGAAATCAGGACCCATTAGGGCTCTTAGCACACTTAGGCATGTAAATGTGGTAAAGATGATCTGCTGAAGTTCAAATTGAGCATCTGAATGAAGAAGAAATGGGATTTAAGTGACTCTGGTTTATGGTGCCAGATGGTCTGTTCTGAGGATTTCAGAAACTACTGATCTACTGGGATTTTCAGGCACAACCATTGCTGGGGTTTATAGAGAATAGTTAAAATAATGCAAAACAGTTATATTCACACCGCAGGCAAATATAGCCCAATTTTTTATTTTGCTCACATGAATTACAGTATGTTTTTGTCATGACAGTGTGAACAGCACAATCTGCATTTAATCAAATTTTTTCCATTCTGATTTGTGCCATATTCATATGTGATACTAAATCCAATAAAGGTCAGATGATTTGCAATGGGTTCCGCATTGTGATATGTTCAATTTCATGCAAATTTATCGTCATTCGTTATCAATAAGCATAGGAACGTACTGCAAACATCCCCTTCCTCCTCAGCTACTGCTTTTTATAACCCATTGATTAGTTACCACACCGGTGTGGTCAGTCAAGGTATTCTCTGGAGTGGACGATCATGTAGGTATGATTAGATCGTTTAGTGAAATCCATGATCAGCTCCTAGATTCTAATCTGCTTTTCCCACAAGAGCTGATGGTGAGCCAAAGAAAGTCATAGTTCACAACGTATCAGTGTTTTTAATTATATAACATTTATTTGAGGATCCAGATATTAAAATCCATATTAGTACTTGTAAAACAACTATTAATAGTTATTAAAATATACAGCTGTTATCTGTTGAAAATGGCAGTAATAATAATAAACATAGTACATAATTAGAAGGTTTATGCTGTGTGTAGTTGTTCTTTTGAGCATGCAGATCAGTTTAGGATCATGATCAGTTCACACTGGTAATCTGATATTAGCTGCATTTAAAACAACAATTGAACAGCTATGCAAAAAATCTGATCTGAACTTAACATATGCGAGAGGCAATGGGCAAGATGTCGATAAGGAACTCTAATAGCCAATTGTTAACATTAATGACTGCAAAAGGGCATCTCTGAACACACAACACATCAAAACATGAAGCTGATGGGCTACAGCAACAAAAAACCACTTTTGTCAGCTAAAAAAAAAAGAAACCAAGGCTGTAATTAACAACAAAATTAGACAACAAATGAAATGATTTCTGCTATGAAATTCAGAGGTCAGAAATTAGCCAGAAAAAAAAATGAAAGCATAGATTCCTCATGCCTCATGTCAGCGGTTCAGGCAGCTGGTGGAGTAATAGTGTGGAAGAGGATATTCTTGCCACAATTTGGGCATCTTGGTACCAACTGAGATCTGTTCAATAAACACAGACCATGTCCACTCACACTGAACATGGCAGTGTGTTCGCTATACACAGATGACCTTGACAGTCACCAGATCTCAATCCAGTACAGTACCTTTGAAATTGAGAAAATTTGCATCATGGATGTTAAATTTACAAATATGGTCAAAGGATTGTTTCTAAAACCTTTGAATACAAACCACAAAGAATGAAAGCCATTTTGAAAGAGAAATTCTAACCTGACACAATGTGTGCCTAATAAACTCTATACAGAAATATCTGGAAGACCTTGAAATACTGTCATGGACAATCATGCTCCTTGGATTCACCTATGCTGAGACCCACTACATTAGAAGCAATACCTTTTAAATATCTGACCATCCAATGATGACATTCATAATTTAAGAAGAGGCATATTTTTTCCAGTACAATGAAATTATAAAACACAATCAAATATATGAGTAACAGCAGACAATAACAATTTGTTGATCTAAAAAAAAGATCATTTTGACTAGAAATCAAATGTTTTTTTTTAACAAAAATATAGCAACTAAAATATTAAGATGTTAACATACCTGCAATCATAAAAAAACAGTATATTTCATTATGAAGATAATTAAAAACAGATTTTTTTACACTGTACTTTGTTGTTCTCTACATCCATCCTTAAATTTCATAATCCAAAAGTAACTTACATATAACTTTTCATATCAAATAAATGCTGATGATTACTAACCAAGGCTGTGAATGTCATGTTACACAACAGCTTTGATTTGTGAGACAAAAATAGGTTCAGTTAATATCGGGATTCATATCAGCTGACTTACAATTTGTGTAAAGAGAATGGATATATGGTATATTAACATCATTCAGACACTGTCCAGCCTGTGTTTGTGTCCATGTGGACTATCCTCCTAAGGGCTATTTTCATAAACATGGCAACATTTCTCCTCTCTCCCTCTCTTTTTCTCTCTCTCTCTCTCCATCTCTCTCTCTATCTCTCTCTCCATTAGCTCAAGGCCTGGAGCAGACTGCCAACCTCCATTCCATTAAGAGGACAAAGAAGAGAGGGTGAATGAGAGAACAGAGCGATGGACACACAGACAAAGCTGTTTGGATGAAAGGGAGATACAATTCAGAGTACAGCATATAAATCATTTATCTTTAGATAATCTATATTCTTCGACATGATCTCCCCTTATGGCAGTATAGAAACCAAAATAGAGTTCAAACTGAGGAGCCCTACGAAATGCATGAACAATACATATCTGTCCAAATCTCAAACGCACTCATTTGACCTTCATTATAGTATAGTATAGTATAGTATAGTATAGTATAGTATAGTATAGTATAGTATAGTATAGTATAGTATCAGTTTCAGTGGTTTTGTGTATCTATAATAATGGTAATATCTTTGTGGGGGTCTAATAGTGATATCCAAAAGGGACATTTTTATTGCACCAATTAAAATTGATCAACAATGCTATATCTGAACAAACGGAAGTTTCGTGTGCAGTGATTTTCAACCATTTTGATTCTCAAGATCACTCTTTTGAAACACAATATTCCCTGCACTATTAAACCATGATTATTTGTGACTCAGTGCTTCATACAATGTACTGTACGCTCTTTAATAGTTGCATTTCCATTCACCTATTTCTATGCATATTTTGGATGTGTGCATAAAAAAAACTGGTTGATGGAAATGCCAAGATGCACATAAATTAAAAAAATGCACATAAAAAACATATGCACATAACTGAGTAGGATAAACCTTTTATTCGATAAGAAAAGATGCACATAAACTACAATGGACACACTTTTACCGAACAAATTCCATTATGCGCAGTAAAAAAGTCATGTGATTTTGTAATAGATTTATTTATTTTTTTGTTATAGATCATGTGATGGTAAAAACGTGTGGGAATGGACAGACCAGCAGGCTGAACACATTGTAAAACATCTGAAATGTTGTTTTGGTCATTCTAAAACGCCAGTATTAGTATTATTATATTATTAATTACCTCCAGAATTGTCGAGAGCGTCTGTGCTATGCCTGACGCCTTCAAACGCCACCACGCGTTTATTGCGTGTCACATTTTAAGGCGCAAGTCACTTATTATTGTTTGTTTCTTAGACTTTATTAATCCCAAATGGAAATTCACGTCACAGAGCTTTCCATACACTCTCGGAAATAAAGGTACGCGAGGTGTCACTGGGGTGGTGCCTTTTCAAAAGGTACAAATTTGTACCTAAAGGTATATATTAATACCTCAAGGGTACATATTGATACTTAAAAGTACAAAAGTGTTCCCTTTTAAAATTTGTATTTATTAATATATATACCTTTAAGGAACCAATATGGACCCTTCAAGTACAAATGTGTACCTTTTGAAAGGGTGCCACCCCAGTGACAGCTCTTGTACCTTTATTTCTGAGAGTGTACAAAAAATAGATAAAATAAGTTACAAATATATATATATATAAACAATAATAAAATTACATTCATACTGCACACCTTAGTTTCAAAAACAATGTGTAGACACTTGTCCATATCTAATTAAGTAAATAATAATTAAATAAATTCTATATAATTAAATAAAGAAAAAATTCACACAGCTTCTCCCACCGCAGCAAATTCTGTTTTTACTGTTTATATTTGGCGCCAGTTAATCAGGAAGTGACGATTTTGTTTTCTTTAACGCTGTATCCATCCAAAGTAAATGATGACATTTATCAAAATTGCTATTTTTAAGTAAACTACTCCTTTCCATATTTAAGGTCAGACATTCACAGTCAACTGTTATTTGATTGAACAAACTTGGTCAGAAATTGTGGCTTTAATTTTTCAATTTCAGATATGTTTACTTGCAACCAGATCATCTGGTATTCATGTAAACACCTAAATCAGTCTGAATTAAATTTTGATTACATGATGGTGTAGACTGATGGATCAAATTCAACCCAGAAGACTCTTTTGCCATTTTCATGATTTTCATTACTATATTTTATTAGGATTTCTTACACTAACAATATCTGTTATCTATATAACAATTTAAAAATGTGTTCTGTTGTTCTGCCTTTAACTACCTGGGACTTTGTAGAGCATTTGTTGCTCTTTTGTTAGTTTGATTGCTTCTATTGTCTGAGCTGTCAACCAAGTCTTCAGCCATTTTCAAGTAATGACTGAAATGATGTGCCTTTTACTTTTTTGTAGACACTTGACCTTTATATTCGAACACTTACACTTTATATTCCATTTACTGTATCTGTATGACCTTGCTCTATGTACTGATTTAGACTAACTAGAACTTGTCATAGCCCTTACATCTTGAAGCTCTTTTGTTGGTTTGATTGCTCTATTGTCCTCATCTTTTGCTTTGGATAAAAGCGTGTGCTGAATGATTAAATATAATGTTAAAGTCTGCATGAGCTGGATCTTCAGTATGTATTTCTAACTGAAATGGAATATTGAGTAGAGAGCAGGTTTTATTTTTTAGATTTTGCACTGCTTATCTTTCACTCACAGCAAACGAATGGCTAGAGGGGTGTATTTCACTCGAACCGTCAAACTGATGTCATCAGAGAAGCACTTCCATTCACCTTAAGCCTAACAGTAGCTACGTTTCCATCCACCTATTTTGAAAACGGTTGATGGAAACGACAAGATGCGCATAGATTTTGAAAATGCGCATAAAAAGTGTATGCTCATAACTGAACAGGATAAACGTTTTATTCGATAAGAAAAAAATGTGCATAAACTACGATAGAAACACTTTTACTGAACAAATTCCAGTATACGCATTAAAAAAAGGTCATGTGATTTTGTTATTCAATTCACCTTTATTTGTATAGCGCTTCTACAATGTAGATTGTGTCAAAGCAGCTTCACATAAAAGGTCATATAAAATTGGAACAGTGTAGTTCAGTTTTTAGTGTTTAAGTTCAGTTCAGTTTAGCTCAGTTCAGTGTGTTTTAAAAATCACTACTGAGAGTCCAAACACTGAAGAGCAAATCCAACGATGCGCAGCTCTACAGATCCCGAACCATGCAAGCCAGTGGCGACAGCGGAGAGGGAAAAAAAACTTCACTAATTTGCGAAAGTGAAGAAAAAACCCTTGAGAGAAACCAGACTCAGTTGGGTACGACCATTTTAATTTCTCCGCTGGCCAAACGTCAATAAAAATATATATATATATATATATATATATATATATATATACACACACACATACATACATATATATATATATATATATATATATAAATATATATATATGTATTATTTATAATAAATGATTTATTTTATCTTTGCCATGATGACAGTAAATAATATTTTACTAGATATTTTTCAAGACACTTCTATACAGCTTAAAGTGACATTTAAAGGCTTAACTAGGTTAATTAGCTTAACTAGGCAGATTAGGGTAATTAGGCAAGTTATTGTATAACGATGGTTTGTTCAAAAAATACATAGCTTAAAGGGGCTACTAATTTTGACCTTAAAATGGTTTTTAAATTAAAAACTGCCTTTACTCTAGCCAAAATAAAACAAATAAGACTTTCTCCAGAAGAAAAAAAATATATAGTTTTAATAAGTTTAAAACGTTTTTAAAACAGAGCATGTACTTAACCTCTATAATCACCATGGCCGCATGGTGTCAGTAAATGCTAATGTATGTGTTTGTTAGTCTGTGTACTGCAAACGGCATTTGTGTTACTCATCATTTCAAAAACGCTTAGATAAATTAGACTACAAATACATGACATAAACTTAATTGGTATTTTTGACTAATGACCTTATTTCAGCTTCATCCATGTCTGTCTCTATCACTGACTGCTGTTTATCTTATGTAACACAGGTGAAGCAGACACATACGTGAGAACGTTGGGTGGGAAAAAGCAGCTCATTTGCATTTAAAACCACAGCTAGGCTACAAAAACAGCTACACTGTATTCAGACACCAAAATGGGCATATCCTGGAGGCTATAATAAATAATCTGATGGGTATTTTGAGCTGAAACTTCATAGACACATTCTGGAAACACCAAAGGCGTATCTTACATCATGTAAAAGGGGTAAACTAGGTGCCCTTTAAGTTTTGATGTATGAGACAACACAAATACATCTAATTACAGTATGCAATTATAAAACCAGGTCTTAATGTAAAATAACCTAGAAATTTGTTCCATAAGGTAACTAATACCCCCAAATGGCAGTTAACTCTTGACCTTAATTTGTTTCTTTTTCTATGAAACCTACATTTTTGGGTATAAAATGATCAGCCTTTTCACCAAAAACCACAACATCTTTAAAGTCCATCAAATCAAATCCCTTTTCTTGCCCATTCTGATGCTTGATTTCCACATGACCACAATAAATATATACAGAAACATCTATAGAAACATCACTATATTAAATAATGTTCTATATCTTTCCTTTACCCCAGAGTTAACACATAATCTTAGATTGAATGTAACAGTCATACACTTGCCTAGAAAAAGTACTCTCATCTTACCAGTATTAGCCTGAAGCTGATAGAGTGTTAAAATGTCACTATAGCACAGCTGAAGCGAAGTCAAGTGTGTGTGCATGTGTGTGCGTGTCTTAGAAAGACAGAAGATGTTTGACACTGAAGGATCACTGGTGGCCATTTTCAGCCTGTCAATCTCACAAAGCCACACACATACACACACACTTCACCAAAGAAAAGCTTGACAGGCTGTGTGTTCCCAGTACATGTGCTGTGTCTCTAAGCTTAAATTGTGATTGGAGGTCTGTGATTTTAGGGCTCAGAGTGTTCCAGTAATTGCTTTGCGGTAAGGGTCAGTTGATTACGGGGGAAAAATCATGTTGAGCCGCGTTTGCTGAACAACTAATCTGCATAAATCACTTTCTCTTTACTGATGGCCTGAAGTGTCACACAGAGAGTCTAAGTAATCTTTGATGTGCCTTTAACTGCAAAGCCGAAAAGAAGCAAGAGAGAATGAACGAAGGAGAGAGTTTTCAGTATGATTAGTGTGTGCATGTGTGTATGAACTGTAAAATAAAAAAGGAATTACGTTTATCCAGAATAGGTGGCTTTTTGAATTACAGATTAGGGAATGTGAAGTCCTTTGACTTTTATAAATAAACACATATGGCAATAAATGCTTATTTATTAAGGTTTTGTAAGCTCCCAGCATGCATTGTGTATTGCATTGATTACCTTGTTGTTATTTGTTGACTTTATTATGCTGCTGTTTTCTTAAGATAATTAGGAATTCAAAAATACAAAACATTCACAATATTGTTGTCATGGACTCTTCAAAATCTTATGAAATGTTCTCTCTTTCATTTGTTTTTTAAATCATAATTTTCATTATTTTTTTGTCCTGTCTTATGGATGAAATGGGCAGTTGACATGACGTTGCATTTTCACTGTCACACATTACAAATATGATTATCATTAGTATTAGAATTACATTGTTGTAATTATATAGAGTATATTGAATTCTTGTTATAAAAACTGCAGAATTATAAAATATTTTTATATTTCTGAGCCAAATCTCAAAACAGTCCTATGGTGGATAGCCTAAAGTTAAGTTCAATCATTTGAAAAGAATTATAAATTAAAAAGAAAATCATATAATAAATACATCAGGCCTAATTTTACAACTGGTTATTTTAGTAATTGAAAATCACTAAAAACCATGTCCTCTGGCTTGACACTATATGCTAATTTTAAACTGGACAATTCCATAGAAAACTTTAATTAGTTTAGGGACCCCATTCAAGATTATGTGACTAAAGCCCCCTGTGAAGCACATGCTAAGTTTTTGTCTTAGAATGTTTCACATATTTAAAGATGCAGTAGGAGATCTGCCTAAATGCTAACCGGTCTAAAGCCACGCCTCCTAATATCATGAACGCGCATATTAAGATGACAGAGACCCACTAAAATCATGTCATTCGCCAATTATAAAACGTTATAGTACTTTATAATACTACAATTCCCTTCAAGGCTGATTATATTACTTTCACCTCCTCGAATTATTGTTAAAGCTGTTGTTGTTTTATTATTATTATTATTATTATTAATTTTTTTTTTTTTTTTTTTTTTATTATTATGATTGTTGTTGTTGCTATCGGCGTGGGTGTATTGAAGTTCACCTCTTGATCTTTTATTATAATAATAATTATTATTATTATTATTATCACTATTATTATTATTATAATATTATTATTAATAATTCAACATATTTTTAGTTAAATTCTTTGTTTTAAAATTATTCTTTACTTCGGGTTTTTATTATTCGAATTTTATCATTACAATAGTAACGTTTCTTTTTCTTATTATTCTCATTGTTTCATTTACAGCACTTTATTTTTCTACTTTTCTTTTCTTCTACTCTTCCCCTTACTTTTCTGTTTTATTTTCTTTTTCTTCTCTTCTTCTATTTCCTCTTCTTCTACTTACTATTATTATTATTAATAATTTTTATCATTATTTGTCCTCTTCCCGATTTCCTAACCTCCCCTCATCTCCTCACTATTATCATTAATAGTATTACTTTTACTTTTGTTACCATTATTATAATTACTATTCTGACTTGTCCTCCTGTAATCTCCTCATTGTCATTATTACAAGCATTTCTACCACACACACACACGCACGCACGCACGCACGCACGCACACACACACACACACACAGATATATACACGCATCTGCCAGTACTTGCCTGTATTGTTGTTGTTTTTGTTTTTTGTTTTTTTGTTGATGTTTCATTTTCTTTGTATTTGTGTGATCCCAAGTTGTGTACCTTTTTACATATTCTAATAAAAAATTTAAATAATAATAATAAAGTTCCCAATGAAAAACTGTATATTTTGCGTTTCAGTTGTGTAGCGACTTGTCATAGTGTGCAATACTTAATGCATGCAAGGATCACTGTCTCACTCTTTGTCCCTAAGCGACTACTGTATGCTTGGTGGTTAGCTGGTGGCGTGCAGGAATTAATCTTATTACTAAGCCATACCAACATGCTATTTCGGACCGAATATTCAGAGTAGCATGGTAAACAATATAGTGAGCACGTCACAGGTTGTCATTCTTCAAATATAAACTAATGTGTATATAAAACCAACTTCAGCTCAGTAAAGAAGGCTAAGCGGAATAGCGCTATTTACTGATGTTTGGACTACTTATCAGAATTGTGGGAATTGTCAACTCGACAAATACTAATTGGATGATTTTTTTTTGTTTTATGCCTTACCTAGAATATAAAAGTACATATAAATAGATCACCTACTGCACCTTTAACTTTTTTCGGAACAACTTAATTTAAGTTTTGTTGTGCTTTGACGTGACACCACTGTTTACTGAAAATCAACAAGCCATGGAGAAAAAAAACATTATTCATAACGTCATAAAAAATACATAACACTATATGAAGATAAGTGTCCAACAATGAAGATAATTTGCTCTCATGCTATTTGTACAGTATATTATTGAGAGTTGTTTTTCATATTTTTTTCTGTCACACCTTAGGATGTATTTAGGGTACAGTTCAGTGTGTATTAAAAAATGAAAGAACTGATGAAATGAATGACCCCTTATATTTTCTAAAACATCAAACTGCATAAATATGTCATTCTTTTCTTCAAAAAATGGTGTTTTCCAAAAAACTCTTTTTTTTTGCCTGTATTACTTACTACTACTGACAACACAATTAGCTTACAGTGCTCAGCATAATTGAGTACACCCCATTTTGAAAATGAATATTTTTATCCATTTCTCAGTGAATATAGGCTATGTATTTTGGTGCATTTAAACAAAACAGATTTATTAAACAGATATATTTATTGAAATAATATTTTAGTCACCAAACATATTTAGAAATTGAAAGACAATACTATTAAATTCAAGCAAAATGTTGCAAAAAACAAATTACAACCTACTAAATTCCAACTTAATTTTTTAAATTTTTTTGCTTCTCTTGATTTTTCCTCTTTTTTAAATTTTTATTTATGTATTTTCTATAACATAAATTTGGGTGTACTAGATTTTGGACCATTATTGTAAGTTATTTTGTTAGATAAGCTGCAGATTTGGCTTCAGTACTAATCTAATGTATATACACAAATATAATATTGTATAGCTTCCTATTAAAACGTGTTTAAAAGGTAGGTGGGGGTGTACTTACATATGCTGAACACTGAATTTAATTTAAGAGATGTCATTAATGACAATATACATTTAATACTTTTGTTATTTGATATCCATTAAACTTATAATTTATTCATAAAATAATAACTAGTTATATACTGCGTGGTACTGTCATCAAAACTATTCCATACAATACCTTTTAAAAAGGCTGTTTTCAGAGATAATTATGGTAAATAAAAAAACAAAAAGCCTATTTATAGTTTGTTGAACAAGAAAGCTTTACAGATGGAACAGTTAGCATTTAGGGCATAAAGTGCAATTAAAATAGTCTGATTGAAATTAGTATCATGGGGACAACTGTTACAAATCTCAGTAGAAAAATATCAATGATTCCAACCCACATTTTTTTTCTTTTCACAATGATCGCTTGTTGAAGTACCTCATGTTTGGCCTGGTGTTCTTGATATTGTGCTGCTACTAAACTTAATTGAAGTCTTCATTTTAATGTCATTCCCAGTAAAATAATACACTTGAATATTTGGCTGAAATGAGAGTGCGTGAATACAGCTGGAGAACGAGAGAGACTAGATAGAGATAGAATGATCAGGTAGTGAAACTGCTCTAATTTGTCATGCCCTGTGTGGGAGACCACGTCACCCATGTGACTGTCTTAACTACATCCCTTACATAAACAACATTACCATAAATAGACACACAGGAGGAAATGGAAGTCCTCTGGTCCAGATGATATCATTATACTGAGTGCTCACTCTCAATTAACATCAGGTTTATAAAGGACCTTGTTATGCAACTCGACACATCTTGATTGTTGTTGATTGGATGTTGATGTACTCTCAGACAAGCTATCGTGACTTCCATAAAGCTGCCACGCTAGGTTTGTCAGTTACTCAGTACAGGTTTAAAAATGTGTATTGTTGTGTATTGTTCGGTTTTTAATGACTTTGTTCTATCACGTCGTCCCAGTGATTTAGTAGTTAGTAAATCATTACCTTGGTCTAACAGTGCTTAACATATTTTACTTTTTTAGGTTTTTTTTTTAGCAATTCCAGCTTTATTCTAAAACTTAAAACATAAATTTACAGAGAAAGTATATATTAACATTATATTGAAACATCTGTTTGTCTTTTCCAAAACTACTAATCACAGATTAAAGAGATAAGAAAAATATCAACCTGTAGACATATTCTATATTTTAAATTTTATGGATGTGACCAAAAAAACTATGTGAGTTTGCTGTAACATACTTTGTAAAAATTCTGTGAATTAAACTGCGCAACCCAAAAGAAATAATGCTAAACAAAAGGATATAAGTTGGCTCACTATAGAACAAAAATTATTGATTTTATTTTATTTTACATCTTTGGATTATTATGGATGTCACCCCTCTTCGTCATGGATGTGAAAGACATGAAATTGGCACTTGTGTGACATTGGTAAACAAAATATAATTGTTTGAAAACATTTTTGAGTATTTTTGCAGTATTGTAAAACACAAGACTACACAAAAAACTTGGAAAGAGTTTCGCTATTTTGGTGAAAATTTTATTTTTTAATGGCAAGGTTGACATTTTCATGGAATTGCTCTTTTATCCAACCCAGGCTCATTCTGAAAAGTGAAAACGTCCCCCTTCCCTAAACCCAACCAATAGTGTTTTCAAAAGCACAGATTGACCTGCACACCCACTTCCCTAAACGCAACTGACAGTGTTTTTAAAAACAATTCATAAAAAGAAAAGCCCTCGTCGGATTTTACCAAGTTTTCAGATTTTACCACATTCTCACCCTGTTATTTACTTGTTTATTTTATTTTTTGCCTTCTGTTTATGTTTTACCCGCTTTCTAGAATCGTTCTTCGCCAGACTCAGACCCTGTCATCATGGTCAACTCCTCTCCGCATCTCAAGTCCACCGACAAACATGGCGAGCTACTGGACAAACTGGTAACGGCGAGAAAGCTGTCCATAAAGAGATAATCGGTCAGCTGGTAAGCGTGAAAAGGAATGGCGTCATACCGCCACTGTAGCATTCATTTTAAAGATGAAATGCAGCCATACGTAACTCTGGCTACATAATCCGCGATCTCCAAAAGTGTATATAGGGTTACATTTTCATAATGAGCCTATGTAGCTTTTATCTTAATCAAGATTCAGAGAGACAACACAATTTTGACCCAATTTTGGTACAATCCATTTGATTTACTGTAGGTCATCAAGGTCTTCATAAAACATTGAGTGCCAGGATGAAGACGATGAGAACCAACATGAGAAAATACTATAGTAATTTATAGTAAATACTGTAGTGTTTTTAAATCATACTATTAAAAAAAGTACTTGAAGTAATCTGTTATGGTAAGACAACAACTATAGTAATATAAACAAATTACCCAGCAAAATTTTCTACTGCTGTATATTATACTACAATACATAAAGAGTACTACAGTATTTATAACAATTTTTCAATTCGCAGTTAATACTAGAGTATGCTATAGCATTTATTAACAAAATGCTGTAAATACTATGTAATAGGGCTGTGAGATTAATCGAAATCGAATCGCAATCGTGATTTAAAACGTTGCGATTAGCTAATTGCAAGAGGCTGCAATATGAAATATTGCATGAAATGTATTATTCAATTTCCCCTGCCCAGAGCAAATGTGTGACTGCAATCTGTGTGTAATAGTCTTACTAGCTAATTGAGCGAGCATACTTTCACTCTGCTCAATCAGAATTGTGCAACCAAACTACATCCTCAATAAAAGCGTGGACGAGTGACGAGTGCGGGAGGATGACATTTGCTGCTTCTGAAGCATTAACAGACGAATTAATATCAAAGAAAAATAGGACATCGGTAATATGGGAATATTTTGGCTTCAAAGTCACAGACACTGAACAAAAACAGGACAGTTTTATTTGTGTTTACTGTTTGCTCTAGAGAAAAAACAGTGTTTCATTTTTGAATATTTAAATGTTTAATTTAGTATCTTTTCAGTTCCCTTTTTAACTAACACTCACTGCATTTAGCAGTAAAAAGCTTTAGATTATTGAGCTGCAGCTTGACTATAAAATCAAATCGAAATATCTTTCAAAAAAAAAAAAAAAAAAAAATCCCAATTAGATATTTTACCCAAATCGCACAGCTCTACTATATAATACACTTACTAAAATACACTTAAAAAACACTATAGTATTTACTACAAACTACTACTGGATTTTTCATGGGGGTATCTTGATTAATGTGTCAGTGTATGATAAGCGATGCCATATCTGGTATGTATCATTATCCCCCACACAAAGACTAGTATAGGCATGGGCCGATATAAGATTCTGACGGCATGATAACCTTGGATAAAAATATCACAGTTTCAGGGTATCATGGTATTATGATTACTGCTCTAAAATAAGTTTTTCTTAGATATCTTGGTAGAAAACTAAAACTTTTTCCCTATTGAACACAATATATTTTATTTTGAGAAACATTTAAAATATTTTGGAAGAGTAAACATGTCAGGCTAAATTAATTATTGACTTCTGCTGTCTTCTTTTGTTTCACAATTTAATTTTTACAATTTCAAACGGCATCTTTAGATTTCTTTTCTGATGAAGATACTGCTGTCCTAAGAAAAAAACGTAAAAAAAAATCCTATACCTTAGGAACGGTATTGCAGAAAATTTTGGCGGTTTTAAAACCCTGACTTTTCCAAACCGCGGTATACCTTGAAAACGGTTATCGTCCCATGCCTAGACTAGTGTTACTTCTAATTTTCCTCCACAATGGGTTTTCATCAAATCTGTGACGTTGACCAATAGGAGTACAGAAGCTCTTCCATACACAGTACAACAAAAGTGTGCCAATAGATTCTGCAATGTTGAACTATGCAATGGTTAGGATTTTCTTTCTATTTTTTTTTCACAGCAAGGCAGCCAGTATCAAAAACACCACTTTCATAGCCATTGTTTTTCAATGCTCTAGTTTCCAAAAGTCAGCAGCTAGTTCTGCCTTCTTTATGACATCACACATTTTTTAAAAATGGCAAGCATTGGTCGGGATTCAACACGCATCAGAATCACATAATCACACACAAGTCAATACAAGCCACTTTAATAGCCATTGTTTGATCATGCTCTTGTTTCTGACCATCATCTGCTAGTTCCACCTTCTTGATGACATCATGCACATTGTTAAAAACAGCAAGCAATGGCTGGCTGACAAGCAATGCGCAGTCTGACAACAAGGCAGAACAAAACATGCTGCTTTGGTAGTTTCTGCTCATTCATGCTCTTGTTTTTGGAAAGTCGGTTGCTACTTCCACTTTCTTGCTAACATCATTCACATTATTAAAAATAGCATGAGTTGATTGGTCTGGAAATATTACATAGACATGTTTTATTGTCCACAAGATAACAATAATTTAGGAGATAAAAATGCATAATGACACAAGCCAGTACCACAAGCCATTGTTTATGCTCTTGTTTCAGAAAGCCAGTTGCTAGGTCTGCCTTCTTGATGACATCACGCATATTGTTAAAGATGGCAACTGTTAAAAAACAATGAATAGTCTTATGTATTTCTTGGCTAGAGTCAGAAATGCATAAACTGACACAATGACTATTTTATCAGACAAAAATGTCAGCATTAAATCAACACAAACATAGAAATGAGATCCACTTTCATAATAAAAAACTACATTATATTTAGCGATAAGATTTTGGTTTAGACGATAGTTCTGGAACTTAAAATTAATTGGCCAAAGGGATATCTTTTTCTCATAAAACAGTTTGCAGAGAGCTTACAGAACACTTTGAATGGGGAGCGGTAATCACATACTCTTTTGCAGACAGAACTGTAGTCTGTATATTGCTTGATGGCATGCAATGCTTGATGGTTTGCCTTTGTTTGTAACTATTATTATTGACAGTTAAGAAACACAAACTTAATAGCAGATTGCTATTGGAAAAACTTTCCATCAGCTTCTTGTTTATCTATGATTGTATAAAACCAATATCACACTCACAACCATTCAGTTGCTCTATTCCTCCTAAGGAGTTTTAACTGGATAGCCCTAATATTTTATATTTAAATAAGTCAGAATTCCTGTTTTGTTGTTTTAACTAAGCAAAATCTTAACTATTAGGCTGTCTACCTCTTAAAGTAAGTGTACAACGGTTGAAAATCACTGCACTAAAACATGCACGCACGCACGCGCACGAAGCATCAAGCATCGCAACATCCGCAGGTGAAAGACATACTTGTTATTGTTCGTAAGACACCCTAATTTCTGCTCTGTCTATCAAACAAAACAAGTGCTCAGCCTAATAGACACAAAGCTCATATAGTTCAGACCTCATCTTATAGCGTATTAACCCGTGGATGGTTAAAATAGCCGTACCAAAGCCCACTTAACAGCGCATAAGTGACGCACTGAGTCTAATTGATTGGTGACTGTCTTCCGTAAAATACTGAATTAATACAAACGGAAATGGATTTAAGAAAGGCGTACTTTACAATTTACACAGCCTAAATATTTCCCGTGCTACTTTTTCCTCAAACAGTTAGCATCTTACCGTAAAAATACACGGCATGCACTCAAACAAGACATACAGATCTAAATAAAAGGTTGTGTATCAAACAGATCTTATCAGCATAGCTTCAAACGCGTCTATAAGCACAGAAATGCCGTTTATTTAAGCAACAGAAATGAGTTTTTTTTTAAGCTGAGCAGCACTCACATCTCTGAATTTGTCCCATCTCCCGGTCAACCATTTGTCGTCCAAAAAATTGCCGTTGTCGTTGCGGGTAGAAGCTCCGGCGATCAGCAGCGCGCACACACCGACCAGCACAAGCATCTGCATCGAGATCGAGAGAGAAATCAACACAAACTGATAAACACACCGGCAGAAAACACCGAAAACCCGCTGCGATATTCCCTTATGCGTCACCTTCAAGAGGAGAATGTGAGCGCTGTCATTGACTGAAGATCTCCGTGCAGAGACTCAACTGATCCTCGGCTCTCTCTCTCTCTCTCTCTCTCTCTCTCTCTCTCTCTCTCTCTCTCTCTCTCTCTCTCTCTCTCTCTCTCTCTCTCTCTCAAGCGTATGCTCGTGAAGGCGGACGTGGGCGCGCTTATCGACTGCTTTCTTCCTGTATTGTTACATTTGAAGGAGAATGATTACATATTTAATTATTTTTGTTACTTAAACAAATAAGTCAAATTGCATTTTAAAGCATATTCAACAAACTCATTGTGTACGTTTTTGTTCTTTTATTAAATTATTAATAATTCATTTTTATTTGTTTATTAATTTCTACTTGTGGTTATGGGGTCTCCCTTATTGATGTCTCACTTTTGTCTTTCTTTATTTTACTTCTTTTTTTCTGTCTCACTTGTTTCCTTATCCTAGATAAGGAAATTGCAAATATATATACAGTTTAAGTCAGAATTATTAGCCCCCCTGAATTATTATACTAATTTCTAAACATAATAGTTTTAATAACTCACCTCTAATAACTGATTCATCTTTGCCAATTAGGTTAACTAGGCAGGTTAGGGTAATTATGCAAGTTATTGTATAATCATGGTTTGTTCTGTGGACTATAGAAAAAAAATAGCTTAAAGGGGCTAATAATTTTGACCTCAAAATGGTTCATTAAAAATGTAAAACTGCTTTTACTCTAGCCGAAATAAAATAAATAAGACTTTTTTTCTGAAGAAAAAATATTATCATAGTGTGAAAATGTCATTGCCCTGTTAAACATCATTTGGGCAATGTTTAAAAAAGGGAAAAAAATTCAAAGGGGGTTTAATAATTCTGACTTTAACTGTATATAAATATATCAATGGCAATGGGCCAAAAATGTGACAATGGTCACAGTGGTCAATAGTCACAGACAGTAATAAGTGTTATTATTTTTTTATTGAGCTTACATCACCTTAAATAAGCTTGAATGTTGGCATGGAAGTTTTCCATTTACTGTATGTATACCCTGTTAGGTATATATGACCTGTATACAAGTATATGCTGTTTGAAAAATCTGGAATTTGAGGGTTTAAAAATTAATTTAAAATGGTCTAAATGAAGGGCTTAGCAATGCACATTACTAATCAAATAGTGAGTATTAATATACTGTATGTGGGAAATGATATGTGGACAGTAGGAAATTTGCTAAATAAATCATTATAGAATATGATCTTCTCTTAACATTGTAATGAAATGCATGTTATTTTCATTAAGTACTGGCCTGAGTAAGATATTTAACATAATCCACAAGACAACATAAAATATATATTTTAAAATAAATTTTTAGATTTTAAAAATTTAATATGCGTAAAAAAAAGTGCTTCTTCATAAAAATCTTCAAATTTCCAAAATTTCAACTTTATTGTCCAAAATCCTTTGTGTGACCATGTAGGCCTGCTGATAGTTATAGCAGCTAAAAAGCAGCACTTTTGTAGGTACAGTACACCTGTTCAACTGCTTCATAAGGCAAAAAATAATCATGGCAGCAGCTCGATACATTAAGTCATGCAGACGTGATCAAGAAGTTTCGAGCATCAGGTGGAATGAACAGTGAATGAATGTGTCATAGTTCTTGGTGCCAGACAGACTGGTATAAGTACATGAAAAAATGCTGATCTGTATACTACTAGAGGTCAGAGGGTCAGCATGAACAGTCTTGCTCAGGTTGATAGAAAGGCAACAAGAGCGGAGGTCTTCAAACAAAAAGCATCTCTGAAGACATCAAACCTTGAAGCAGATGAGCTACAGCAGAAAAACATGGCAGTCACACTAGTGGCAATTATCAAAGAGACAGTTCACCCAAAAATGTAAATTTACTCAGTTTACTAACCCTTGGGTGGTTCCAACCCTTTATAACATTTCTTTTTTGTGTTTACACTAAAGAAGATCCACACAAAAGCTATGGAAGTCAACAGCTTTTCTAATTGACAGAATTTTCAGTTTTGGGTGAACTATCCCTTTAATTTCCTTTTAATTCCCAAATTGGGTGCAATTTGGTGTAATCCACATTGACATTTCAGCAGAAAGCAAGGAAGAATGAGTATGTTGAACAACAGCAGCGATAATAAAAAGAGCTGCACTTGTTGGCTTGCATTACTCTAAATATATCTGTAAACATACTGAAATTATTGTCTGTGGTAATCCTCATCATGCCACATGCTGTCATTTATGACAATAATAGAGCTTTAAAAATTGTATAAAACATTCCATTGTGTGGCTTGAAGCACAATAGAGCTCTAAGTGTCCCACAAACAGCAGGGTTGGGTCACATGAGCTGATTAAAAACATAAAAATTTAAATTTTAAACACCACATTAGATGAACTTCAATGTGGATTACACCAAATGACGACAAATTTAGATAAATTAAAAGAATATTTCACCCAAAACCAAACATTTTGTCATTTAGCTACCCTTAATTTTTTTTCCAAACCTGTTTGACTTTCTTACTCTTTGTTTCCATTGTCATTTTTTACACCCTTGACTTAATGTATCTATCCATTGTTTTAATCCACTTCCACCAGAATGCATATCCTGAGGTATTTTATCTTTATGTTATGCCCAGATGCACCCATGTCATTGTTCTCCTGCACCTGTGCCCCATGCACCTTCTCAGAGTCTCTCTTAATATTTGCTAATACCACATTTTCACTCACTTGTTAAAGCTTTACTTGACGTTTTCTTCAGCTCTAATCTGTTTTAGCATACACTGACATGGGATTTTTTCTAAAGAAGGAAGAGCAATTTGTCCTTAATAGAACATGTTTGTGACTAACTGCGCAAATGAATAGAAAGCACAGAATTATCTGCTAGTGTTCTTAAAATTACAGTAAATGATGGGGAAAAAAGTGACTCTCTTTATTTTACTTATAGTGTATATACCTGTTCTATCTCCTTTCCTTGTCACTGCTGCTTTTTAATTGTTAGTTAAAGAATAATTTATTCTTTTCATTACTTTTTTCTTCATTTTTTCAGTTTTCTGTAAAGCTTATGTATCAATTTCTAAATCTAAGTTTATAAATAGTTGAAATGGTCCCCACACAGAATTACATCTTTTGAAGGCAAAAGTCTTATGATAAGCCTCATGATAAGCCTTGGGTCATGAGTCTGACTAAACACACAAACAGTACACCTACATTCATACTGTCAAAGACAGTTTTCCTCTTTTCTGCACAGTTTCACTATGGTCTGGTTTTAAATATGCACTCAAAAAAAGACTTTTGCTGCTCATTCAAACTACTTAATTAAAATGAGTTGAAACAACACGATTCTTAAGTTTTTTGTAACAACTTATTTGTTTTATGTTCAATCCACTTAAATTTGAAAAAAAAAAAAAAAAACGATTAAGTTACGACAACATGTAGGAATTGTGTGGAACCCAGAAAATTTTAGTGTACAACCCTTGGTTTTCCTGGGATTCTCCCATATTTCACTATTCTATCATCCCGTAAAGGTATTTCCCCATATTTCTCCCATATTTTCAATCTTTCTATGAAGGGTGGCAATAATTATTAAAGGGCCGATACTCTATATATGCAAACCATACCACCGAACCGGATATCCCTTTATTTTCACATCCTAATGTTGACAGGTATGTGCGATATACAGTATGAAAGGTGTTTTAATTACAGCACCCATAGCTTACAGCATACCTACTGCTTGTGTGAGCAGTGTTGGGTCACTGAAAGTTTCATGCTGAGTGTGTTTTTGCTGTGTGCCACACTGAACTCAGCAGAAAAAAATGCACTATACCTGTAAATGTATGCAATGCATTAACAGATTTTCTTCTGCAATACATTATATAAACATAAAGGTTCCAAAATGGGGGTTTCACAGTGATGTCTTTAATTTAAAAGTTAATTTTCTTAGTCAATTTATATATTTTAAAAAATTTAAAGAATAATTGTTGTAGGTAGGGGGCAGCATGGTGGCTCAGTGGTTAGCACTGTCATCTCACAGCAAGAAGGTTGCTGGTTTGAGTCCCGGTTGGGCCAGTTGGCATTTCTGTGTGGAGTTTGCATGTTCTCCCTATGTTGGTGTGGGTTTCCTCTAGGTGCTTCGTTTTCCCCACAGTCCAAAGACATGCAGTGTAAATGAATTGGATAAACAAAAATTGTATGAGTGAGTGTGTATGGGTGTTTTCCAGTATTGGGTTGTGGCTGGAAGGGCATCCACTGCGTAAAACATATGCTGAAATAGTTGGCATATATTCCGCTGTTATGTTATGTTATTCCGCTGACTAAGCCGAAGGAAAATGAATGAATGAATGAATAATTGTTGTATGGAAAAGTTATGTGGAAAGGTTATGCATGGAACAATCAATGCCAATAAATAAATAAAAAATATTAAAATATAAAAGTCTTAAACATATGTTTTTCATTGAAATTACCAACACTTATATTTATTCTGGACCACAAAACCAGTCATATGATCTCTTTTTATTGATTTTATTATTATATGCTCTCCATTGATGTATGATTTGAGGGAACAACCATTACAAAATCTGGAATTCAATTAAAAAAATCAAAATATTGAGAAAATTGTCTTTAAAAGTTGTCCAAATAAAGCTTCTCAAAGCTATATAACTATAATCAAAATATTTAATTAAATTCAGTAGGTACAAATTCCTTCATGGATCTTTACTTATTATTCTAATGACTTTTAAATAAATTAAAATGATTTTAACCTACATGTATACAATGTATTTTTGGCTATTGGAAAATAAATACCATATATCCATGCAACATCGCATACAGTATACACTGTGTATAATCATAAGGATTATATTGGTGCTGTGACCTGTATAAAGGGGTAGTTCACCCAAAACTAAGAATTCTGTCAGCATTTACTCACCCTTTACTTGTTACAAACCTTTTTGATTTTCTTTCTTCTGTTGAAAAACAAACATGAATGAAAATATACAGTTATGGGATACATTTATTTGATTTAGTTGAGTTTTTCATTAAATACACTGTGAGTTTTGGTAACTGACAAGTAACAGCACATTTTCTGCTTGGAACCAACTAAAATACTCAATGAACCACAGTAATACAGCACAGGTACCGAAGCTGCTGTGGATTTGCCAGTATCACTCTTTAAGTGGCAACAGATTTATAAAAAATTACCTATGCTTGGCAAATAAATCATTTACAGACAGTAACATACTGTATGTATTTCCAACATATTACTATGTGTTACGCTTTAACGAACTTTATAGGGATGCTATTATGTAGCTAGTCCCTGCTGATATTTCATGGTTATGTGCTCAACCACAGATGAGCACATATGAGTTCTACACATGTAGAGTAGTTCTGTCTTAATAACAATCACATTGAGTATGCAACACTGTTAACAATTTCCCATAGAATCTACTGTAACTTACTGGCAGCAGTTCGCCAGTAACTTACTGTAAATCATTTACAGCTCAAATACTGTATTTACATTTACAGAGCCATTTATATTGCTGTATATTTATAAAATGTATTGTATAGCTTTACTGTAAAATATACAGCAATTTTCACAATGCAACTTTAAAATACGGTAACATACTGCATAACTGTACAACAGTAAAATTCTGTTCATTTTACGGTTCACTTCAACATTAACTTACAGTAAAACACTTATGGTAAAAATACTGTTTTTAGATTTACAGTACCATTTACCTTGCAGTGTATATTTTTACAGTATTGTATATATTTACTGTAAAATATACAGTAAGTTTCACAATGCAACTTTCAAAATACAGTAACATACTGCATAACTATCCTAAGGTAAAATATAGCTCATAAAAAATGTTTACTCCGCCAGTAACTTACAGTAAATCAATTACAGTAAAAATACTGTATTTACATTTACAGCATCACTTACCTTGCTGTGTAGGTTTTTTCAATATTGTATATATTTACAGTAAAATATACAGTAATTTTCACAATGCAATTTTAAAATACAGTAACGTACTGCATGAATGCAGTTAAATACAATTCATATTACAGTTAAATACTGTGTAATTTACAAAAATCATTAACAGTGAGTACATGAATATCCTCAGACATAACGAAAGCATTCTGACGAAAGTGAGCAGCAATAAGTGATGACCTCTTTTGCACTTTTAAAAAGGTATGTTCTTTACAGTATAAATGTGTACAGAATGAATAAAATTAGACACTGAAAATACTGTATTTGCCATGTTGTCATTATCACATGACCTGGCTTGGTCAATTGCTTTGATTTGCATCCATTCACAAATCCAGTCCTTTGGCCTGATAGGATAATAAAGTAGCCATGCATTTCAAAAGTCACAGTCATCTGCTTTCTTCTCACCTACTGTTCCAAAAATACTATGAATTTAAAAACTTGGCTTTTTTGTTTGTTTTTTACATATGGAGGTAGGCACATTTAGATGCACATTAGCATTGCATGATCGAAACATGTTAACCCCACCTGGATAGTGCAATTTTAGAACATTTTAAACTTAAAAAAATAAACATTTCACATTTTAACATGTAAAGCTCATGTAACACTTCATGGTCATAATTTTCTGCAGTATTTGGACTTTCCATCGAGCACAAAAGAAGATATTTGTGTATGTTCATGTTAAAATAGTTTTTTGGTTAACACTGACTTCTATTGTACGTACAAAAAAGGAAAGAAAGTCAGTGAGCACAGTACTTTCTTGGACGGTTCTCAGGATATGAGATGAATTTATTGGGTTAAAATGAATTAGTGATGGTGGACATAGAAAGAACAGCAGCGGGTATGAAATTAAGGAGACTGGGGCACATCTAAAGAAGATGAATAAAATATTTAAAGTAGGAAAAAAATGGTCTAAGAGCTAGTGGGTCACCTGAATCCATAAGGGAAGATGACGTGGGAATAAGCTTTTAATGTGTGACAGAACAGAAGTAGGAAAACCAGACGTTAGGTCTAGCGCCCTCTGCTGTTTGAGGGAGACGTCAAGACTAGATAATGACTGTGCATCTTTTTTGAGTGACAGAGACATAATGGCACAATAATGACTTGTATCACTTGTGCGTCAACAAACTTGTACGAGAATAAAGTAAAAGAATGCTAGTAAAAAGCAAATTAAGGTTTATTTGTTTTAGAAAAAGCACACACATTGGGCAAAAGACAAGCGTTCTGGTCAAGGCGCGTTCTTTATTATTTAAAGCATGATTAAAAATGCAGTACTGGGTTTGAGATGTAGCTAAGAGTGATTTCCACACACACACACACACACACACACACACACACACACACACACACACACACACACACACGCACACACACACACACACATACAGGTATATAGTGTTTACAGGGACAGCATGTAACCACTGTGGTTTAGGGGGACACACCTTTCCTTACAACCAACAAATGAAATTTATATATCAAACAATCTGTTATGGCCTCATTAAGATACATCTCACTTAAAAAATCACATGTGACCATGGAGTTGTGGAAAAATTACACCTGTTTTTTCACAGGCTTATAGGGTCATCTGTATCATGGTTTGTTGGGACACATAGGTTTGAAGGGTCTGCTTGTTTAAATCATTCATACACAAAAAGCAAAGTGGTTTAAAGGGTCAAACATGGTTTACCAGGACCAGTAACAACAAAAACACTGACTGGGGTTAGATGCATACTTCAAGAAAATGATGAATGAATGAGAAGGTTTTTAATTGTTTCTTAAACATCGTTGATAAAAATCTGTGATACACATACTTGCTGTTTACATGTACACACAATGTGCTAATTCATAGTAATCTGAATAAAGAATTAATTGCAGTAATAATAACATTATAAGAATAATAAGTAATAATAAAAACAAGCTGCCACAAAACTTACTGAATACTAAAAACAGTATGCAAAGGTTAAAACTGTTAAAAGTGAAGTACATAAAGTACATCATACATTTGAAGAACGGGAGTAAAAACCCTGTTACAACAGTGAATCAAAATGTACTTATGAAAAACAAAACCTTGTAAACAATAATAAATTACCCTTGTCATTTCAAATTAATTTCATATGCTCAGATATAGAAAGGGATACAATAAATACTGAAACAGTATAACATTTAAAATTAGTTTAAAACTGTTATTTTAAAAATGTTTAAAAAGTAGAAATCTAAGTTTAGAAAAGTAGAAATTGTCCACAGCGTTCACATTCTGACTAAGTACAATGGTCCAAATGACATCTTTTAGACTTTTCCTTTAGACATTAAAATGAACTGTGGATTCCCCCCCCAGCAAGCCAACCAGGGCCTAACCTCTCTCCCTGGATTTGCAGTCTAGGCCCAAGAGGGCGCCTTTGCCTTCCATCGAAGGGGTCCCTGACCCCAGCAAGCTACCCAGGGGCCAACCTCTCTCCCTTGACTTGCAATCTGGGCCCCAGAGGGCCCCCTTTCTCTCCCCCTAATTGGTCCCTGACCCCAGCAAGCTTCCCAGGGGCCAACCTCTCTCCCTGGACTGGCAGTCTGGGCCCCATAGGGCCTTCTTGCCCTCCACCTAAGGTGTCCCTGACTCCAGCAAGCTACCCAGGGGCCAACCTCTCTCCCCAGACTTGCAGTCTAGGCCCTATAGAGCCCATTTAACCTGTAGCTAAGGGATCCCTGAACGCAGCAAGCTACCCTGGGGCCAACCTCTCTCTCTGGACTTGCAGTCTGGCCCCCAGAGGGCCCCTTGCTCTCCCCCCAAGGGGTCCCTGACCCCAGCAGGCTCCCCAGGTGCCAAGCTCTCCCTGGTCTTGCAGTCTGGGCCCCAGAGGTCCCCCTTGCCCTCCAACTAAGGGGTCCCTGACCCCAGCAAGCTACCCAGGGGCCAACCTCTCTCCCTGTACTTACAGTCTGAGCCCCAGAGGGCCCCCTTGCCCTACAGCTAAGGGGTCCCTGACCCCAGCAAGCTACCCAGGGCCCAACCTCTCTCCCTGGACTTGCAGTCTGGGCCTCAGAGGGCACTCTTGCCCTCCACCCACGGGGTCCCTGACCTCACCAGGCATCCCAGGGGACAACCTCCCTCTCTGGACTAGTAGTCTGGGCCCAGGAGGGCCCCCTTACTCTCCCGTTAATTGGTCCTTGACACCAGCAAGCTACCCTGGGGCCAAGCTCTCTCCCAAGACTTGCAGTCTGTGTCCCAAAGGGCCTGATGCTCTCCATCTAAGCGGTCCCTGACCCCAGCAAGCTACCCAGGGGCCAACCTCTCTCCCTGGACTTGCAGTCTTGGCTCCTTTTGGCCATTTGCCCTTCACCTAAGGGGTCCCTGACCCAAGCAAGCTACCCAGGGGCCAACCTTACTCCCTTGACTTGCAATCTGGGCCCCAGAGAGCCCCCTTGACCTCCACCTAAGGGGTCCCTGACCCCAGCAAGGTACCCATGTGCCAACTTCTCTCCCTTGACTTGCAGTCAGGGCCCCAGATGCCATACTTACCATCCACCTACAGCGTCCCTGACCTCAGCAGGCAACTCAGGGGCCAACCTCTCTCCCTGGACTAGCAGTCTGGGCCTCAGAGGGCCCACATTGCCCTCCACTTAAAGGGGTCCCTGACCCCAGCAAGCTATCCAGGGTGCAACCTCTCTTCAATGACTTGCAGTCTGGGCACCAGAGGACCCTTCTTGCCCTACACCTAAGGGTTCCCTGACACCAGCAAGCTATCCATGGGCCAGCTACTGTCCCTGGGTGCAGTTTGGGCTCTGGAGGGCCCCTTGTCCTCCAGCTGAAGGGTCTGTGACCCCAGCAGGCTGCCCCAGGGGCCAGCTACTGTCCCTGGGTGGCAGTTTGGGCTCTTGGGGGCCCCTTGTCCTCCAGCTGAAGGGTCTGTGACCCCAGCAGGCTGCCCCAGGGGCCAGCTACTGTCCCTGGGTGGCAGTTTGGGCTCTTGAGGGCCCCTTGTCCTCCAGCTGAAGGGTCTGTGACCCCAGCAGGCTGCCCCAGGGGCCAGCTACTGTCCCTGGGTGGCAGTTTGGGCTCTTGGGGGCCCCTTGTCCTCCAGCTGAAGGGTCTGTGACCCCAGCAGGCTGCCCCAGGGGCCAGCTACTGTCCCTGGGTGGCAGTTTGGGCTCTTGGAGGGCCCCTTGTCCTCCAGCTGAAGGGTCTGTGACCCCAGCAGGCTGCCCCAGGGGCCAGCTACTGTCCCTGGGTGGCAGTTTGGGCTCTTGGAGGGCCCCTTGTCCTCCAGCTGAAGGGTCTGTGACCCCAGCAGGCTGCCCCAGGGGCCAGCTACTGTCCCTGGGTGGCAGTTTGGGCTCTTGGGGGCCCCTTGTCCTCCAGCTGAAGGGTCTGTGACCCCAGCAGGCTGCCCCAGGGGCCAGCTACTGTCCCTGGGTGGCAGTTTGGGCTCTTGGAGGGCCCCTTGTCCTCCAGCTGAAGGGTCTGTGACCCCAGCAGGCTGCCCCAGGGGCCAGCTACTGTCCCTGGGTGGCAGTTTGGGCTCTTGGAGGGCCCCTTGTCCTCCAGCTGAAGGGTCTGTGACCCCAGCAGGCTGCCCCAGGGGCCAGCTACTGTCCCTGGGTGGCAGTTTGGGCTCTTGGAGGGCCCCTTGTCCTCCAGCTGAAGGGTCTGTGACCCCAGCAGGCTGCCCCAGGGGCCAGCTACTGTCCCTGGGTGGCAGTTTGGGCGCTTGGAGGGCCCCTTGTCCTCCAGCTGAAGGGTCTGTGACCCCAGCAGGCTGCCCCAGGGGCCAGCTACTGTCCCTGGGTGGCAGTTTGGGCTCTTGGAGGGCCCCTTGTCCTCCAGCTGAAGGGTCTGTGACCCCAGCAGGCTGCCCCAGGGGCCAGCTACTGTCCCTGGGTGGCAGTTTGGGCTCTTGGAGGGCCCCTTGTCCTCCAGCTGAAGGGTCTGTGACCCCAGCAGGCTGCCCCAGGGGCCAGCTACTGTCCCTGGGTGGCAGTTTGGGCTCTTGGAGGGCCCCTTGTCCTCCAGCTGAAGGGTCTGTGACCCCAGCAGGCTGCCCCAGGGGCCAGCTACTGTCCCTGGGTGGCAGTTTGGGCTCTTGGAGGGCCCCTTGTCCTCCAGCTGAAGGGTCTGTGACCCCAGCAGGCTGCCCCAGGGGCCAGCTACTGTCCCTGGGTGGCAGTTTGGGCTCTTGGGGGCCCCTTGTCCTCCAGCTGAAGGGTCTGTGACCCCAGCAGGCTGCCCCAGGGGCCAGCTACTGTCCCTGGGTGGCAGTTTGGGCTCTTGGGGGCCCCTTGTCCTCCAGCTGAAGGGTCTGTGACCCCAGCAGGCTGCCCCAGGGGCCAGCTACTGTCCCTGGGTGGCAGTTTGGGCTCTTGAGGGCCCCTTGTCCTCCAGCTGAAGGGTCTGTGACCCCAGCAGGCTGCCCCAGGGGCCAGCTACTGTCCCTGGGTGGCAGTTTGGGCTCTTGGAGGGCCCCTTGTCCTCCAGCTGAAGGGTCTGTGACCCCAGCAGGCTGCCCCAGGGGCCAGCTACTGTCCCTGGGTGGCAGTTTGGGCTCTTGGGGGGCCCCTTGTCCTCCAGCTGAAGGGTCTGTGACCCCAGCAGGCTGCCCCAGGGGCCAGCTACTGTCCCTGGGTGGCAGTTTGGGCTCTTGGGGGGCCCCTTGTCCTCCAGCTGAAGGGTCTGTGACCCCAGCAGGCTGCCCCAGGGGCCAGCTACTGTCCCTGGGTGGCAGTTTGGGCTCTTGGAGGGCCCCTTGTCCTCCAGCTGAAGGGTCTGTGACCCCAGCAGGCTGCCCCAGGGGCCAGCTACTGTCCCTGGGTGGCAGTTTGGGCTCTGGAGGGCCCCTTGTCCTCCAGCTGAAGGGTCTGTGACCCCAGCAGGCTGCCCCAGGGGCCAGCTACTGTCCCTGGGTGGCAGTTTGGGCTCTTGGGGGGCCCCTTGTCCTCCAGCTGAAGGGTCTGTGACCCCAGCAGGCTGCCCCAGGGGCCAGCTACTGTCCCTGGGTGGCAGTTTGGGCTCTTGGAGGGCCCCTTGTCCTCCAGCTGAAGGGTCTGTGACCCCAGCAGGCTGCCCCAGGGGCCAGCTACTGTCCCTGGGTGGCAGTTTGGGCTCTTGGGGGCCCCTTGTCCTCCAGCTGAAGGGTCTGTGACCCCAGCAGGCTGCCCCAGGGGCCAGCTACTGTCCCTGGGTGGCAGTTTGGGCTCTTGGGGGCCCCTTGTCCTCCAGCTGAAGGGTCTGTGACCCCAGCAGGCTGCCCCAGGGGCCAGCTACTGTCCCTGGGTGGCAGTTTGGGCTCTTGGGGGGCCCCTTGTCCTCCAGCTGAAGGGTCTGTGACCCCAGCAGGCTGCCCCAGGGGCCAGCTACTGTCCCTGGGTGGCAGTTTGGGCTCTTGGAGGGCCCCTTGTCCTCCAGCTGAAGGGTCTGTGACCCCAGCAGGCTGCCCCAGGGGCCAGCTACTGTCCCTGGGTGGCAGTTTGGGCTCTTGGAGGGCCCCTTGTCCTCCAGCTGAAGGGTCTGTGACCCCAGCAGGCTGCCCCAGGGGCCAGCTACTGTCCCTGGGTGGCAGTTTGGGCTCTGGAGGGCCCCTTGTCCTCCAGCTGAAGGGTCTGTGACCCCAGCAGGCTGCCCCAGGGGCCAGCTACTGTCCCTGGGTGGCAGTTTGGGCTCTTGGAGGGCCCCTTGTCCTCCAGCTGAAGGGTCTGTGACCCCAGCAGGCTGCCCCAGGGGCCAGCTACTGTCCCTGGGTGGCAGTTTGGGCTCTTGGAGGGCCCCTTGTCCTCCAGCTGAAGGGTCTGTGACCCCAGCAGGCTGCCCCAGGGGCCAGCTACTGTCCCTGGGTGGCAGTTTGGGCTCTTGGAGGGCCCCTTGTCCTCCAGCTGAAGGGTCTGTGACCCCAGCAGGCTGCCCCAGGGGCCAGCTACTGTCCCTGGGTGGCAGTTTGGGCTCTTGGAGGGCCCCTTGTCCTCCAGCTGAAGGGTCTGTGACCCCAGCAGGCTGCCCCAGGGGCCAGCTACTGTCCCTGGGTGGCAGTTTGGGCTCTTGAGGGCCCCTTGTCCTCCAGCTGAAGGGTCTGTGACCCCAGCAGGCTGCCCCAGGGGCCAGCTACTGTCCCTGGGTGGCAGTTTGGGCTCTTGGAGGGCCCCTTGTCCTCCAGCTGAAGGGTCTGTGACCCCAGCAGGCTGCCCCAGGGGCCAGCTACTGTCCCTGGGTGGCAGTTTGGGCCCTTGGAGGGCCCCTTGTCCTCCAGCTGAAGGGTCTGTGACCCCAGCAGGCTGCCCCAGGGGCCAGCTACTGTCCCTGGGTGGCAGTTTGGGCTCTTGGAGGGCCCCTTGTCCTCCAGCTGAAGGGTCTGTGACCCCAGCAGGCTGCCCCAGGGGCCAGCTACTGTCCCTGGGTGGCAGTTTGGGCTCTGGAGGGCCCCTTGTCCTCCAGCTGAAGGGTCTGTGACCCCAGCAGGCTGCCCCAGGGGCCAGCTACTGTCCCTGGGTGGCAGTTTGGGCTCTTGGGGGCCCCTTGTCCTCCAGCTGAAGGGTCTGTGACCCCAGCAGGCTGCCCCAGGGGCCAGCTACTGTCCCTGGGTGGCAGTTTGGGCTCTTGGAGGGCCCCTTGTCCTCCAGCTGAAGGGTCTGTGACCCCAGCAGGCTGCCCCAGGGGCCAGCTACTGTCCCTGGGTGGCAGTTTGGGCTCTTGGGGGCCCCTTGTCCTCCAGCTGAAGGGTCTGTGACCCCAGCAGGCTGCCCCAGGGGCCAGCTACTGTCCCTGGGTGGCAGTTTGGGCTCTTGGAGGGCCCCTTGTCCTCCAGCTGAAGGGTCTGTGACCCCAGCAGGCTGCCCCAGGGGCCAGCTACTGTCCCTGGGTGGCAGTTTGGGCTCTTGGAGGGCCCCTTGTCCTCCAGCTGAAGGGTCTGTGACCCCAGCAGGCTGCCCCAGGGGCCAGCTACTGTCCCTGGGTGGCAGTTTGGGCTCTTGGAGGGCCCCTTGTCCTCCAGCTGAAGGGTCTGTGACCCCAGCAGGCTGCCCCAGGGGCCAGCTACTGTCCCTGGGTGGCAGTTTGGGCTCTGGAGGGCCCCTTGTCCTCCAGCTGAAGGGTCTGTGACCCCAGCAGGCTGCCCCAGGGGCCAGCTACTGTCCCTGGGTGGCAGTTTGGGCTCTTGGGGGCCCCTTGTCCTCCAGCTGAAGGGTCTGTGACCCCAGCAGGCTGCCCCAGGGGCCAGCTACTGTCCCTGGGTGGCAGTTTGGGCTCTTGGAGGGCCCCTTGTCCTCCAGCTGAAGGGTCTGTGACCCCAGCAGGCTGCCCCAGGGGCCAGCTACTGTCCCTGGGTGGCAGTTTGGGCTCTTGAGGGCCCCTTGTCCTCCAGCTGAAGGGTCTGTGACCCCAGCAGGCTGCCCCAGGGGCCAGCTACTGTCCCTGGGTGGCAGTTTGGGCTCTTGGAGGGCCCCTTGTCCTCCAGCTGAAGGGTCTGTGACCCCAGCAGGCTGCCCCAGGGGCCAGCTACTGTCCCTGGGTGGCAGTTTGGGCTCTTGGAGGGCCCCTTGTCCTCCAGCTGAAGGGTCTGTGACCCCAGCAGGCTGCCCCAGGGGCCAGCTACTGTCCCTGGGTGGCAGTTTGGGCTCTTGGAGGGCCCCTTGTCCTCCAGCTGAAGGGTCTGTGACCCCAGCAGGCTGCCCCAGGGGCCAGCTACTGTCCCTGGGTGGCAGTTTGGGCTCTGGAGGGCCCCTTGTCCTCCAGCTGAAGGGTCTGTGACCCCAGCAGGCTGCCCCAGGGGCCAGCTACTGTCCCTGGGTGGCAGTTTGGGCTCTTGAGGGCCCCTTGTCCTCCAGCTGAAGGGTCTGTGACCCCAGCAGGCTGCCCCAGGGGCCAGCTACTGTCCCTGGGTGGCAGTTTGGGCTCTTGGAGGGCCCCTTGTCCTCCAGCTGAAGGGTCTGTGACCCCAGCAGGCTGCCCCAGGGGCCAGCTACTGTCCCTGGGTGGCAGTTTGGGCTTTGGAGGGCCCCTTGTCCTCCAGCTGAAGGGTCTGTGACCCCAGCAGGCTGCCCCAGGGGCCAGCTACTGTCCCTGGGTGGCAGTTTGGGCTCTTGGAGGGCCCCTTGTCCTCCAGCTGAAGGGTCTGTGACCCCAGCAGGCTGCCCCAGGGGCCAGCTACTGTCCCTGGGTGGCAGTTTGGGCTCTTGGGGGCCCCTTGTCCTCCAGCTGAAGGGTCTGTGACCCCAGCAGGCTGCCCCAGGGGCCAGCTACTGTCCCTGGGTGGCAGTTTGGGCTCTTGAGGGCCCCTTGTCCTCCAGCTGAAGGGTCTGTGACCCCAGCAGGCTGCCCCAGGGGCCAGCTACTGTCCCTGGGTGGCAGTTTGGGCTCTTGGGGGGCCCCTTGTCCTCCAGCTGAAGGGTCTGTGACCCCAGCAGGCTGCCCCAGGGGCCAGCTACTGTCCCTGGGTGGCAGTTTGGGCTCTTGGAGGGCCCCTTGTCCTCCAGCTGAAGGGTCTGTGACCCCAGCAGGCTGCCCCAGGGGCCAGCTACTGTCCCTGGGTGGCAGTTTGGGCTCTTGGAGGGCCCCTTGTCCTCCAGCTGAAGGGTCTGTGACCCCAGCAGGCTGCCCCAGGGGCCAGCTACTGTCCCTGGGTGGCAGTTTGGGCTCTTGGGGGGCCCCTTGTCCTCCAGCTGAAGGGTCTGTGACCCCAGCAGGCTGCCCCAGGGGCCAGCTACTGTCCCTGGGTGGCAGTTTGGGCTTTGGAGGGCCCCTTGTCCTCCAGCTGAAGGGTCTGTGACCCCAGCAGGCTGCCCCAGGGGCCAGCTACTGTCCCTGGGTGGCAGTTTGGGCTTTGGAGGGCCCCTTGTCCTCCAGCTGAAGGGTCTGTGACCCCAGCAGGCTGCCCCAGGGGCCAGCTACTGTCCCTGGGTGGCAGTTTGGGCTCTTGGAGGGCCCCTTGTCCTCCAGCTGAAGGGTCTGTGACCCCAGCAGGCTGCCCCAGGGGCCAGCTACTGTCCCTGGGTGGCAGTTTGGGCTCTTGAGGGCCCCTTGTCCTCCAGCTGAAGGGTCTGTGACCCCAGCAGGCTGCCCCAGGGGCCAGCTACTGTCCCTGGGTGGCAGTTTGGGCTCTTGGAGGGCCCCTTGTCCTCCAGCTGAAGGGTCTGTGACCCCAGCAGGCTGCCCCAGGGGCCAGCTACTGTCCCTGGGTGGCAGTTTGGGCTCTTGGAGGGCCCCTTGTCCTCCAGCTGAAGGGTCTGTGACCCCAGCAGGCTGCCCCAGGGGCCAGCTACTGTCCCTGGGTGGCAGTTTGGGCTTTGGAGGGCCCCTTGTCCTCCAGCTGAAGGGTCTGTGACCCCAGCAGGCTGCCCCAGGGGCCAGCTACTGTCCCTGGGTGGCAGTTTGGGCTCTTGAGGGCCCCTTGTCCTCCAGCTGAAGGGTCTGTGACCCCAGTAGGCTGCCCCAGGGGCCAGCTACTGTCCCTGGGTGGCAGTTTGGGCTCTTGGGGGCCCCTTGTCCTCCAGCTGAAGGGTCTGTGACCCCAGCAGGCTGCCCCAGGGGCCAGCTACTGTCCCTGGGTGGCAGTTTGGGCTCTTGGAGGGCCCCTTGTCCTCCAGCTGAAGGGTCTGTGACCCCAGCAGGCTGCCCCAGGGGCCAGCTACTGTCCCTGGGTGGCAGTTTGGGCTCTTGAGGGCCCCTTGTCCTCCAGCTGAAGGGTCTGTGACCCCAGCAGGCTGCCCCAGGGGCCAGCTACTGTCCCTGGGTGGCAGTTTGGGCTCTTGGAGGGCCCCTTGTCCTCCAGCTGAAGGGTCTGTGACCCCAGCAGGCTGCCCCAGGGGCCAGCTACTGTCCCTGGGTGGCAGTTTGGGCTCTTGGAGGGCCCCTTGTCCTCCAGCTGAAGGGTCTGTGACCCCAGCAGGCTGCCCCAGGGGCCAGCTACTGTCCCTGGGTGGCAGTTTGGGCTCTTGGAGGGCCCCTTGTCCTCCAGCTGAAGGGTCTGTGACCCCAGCAGGCTGCCCCAGGGGCCAGCTACTGTCCCTGGGTGGCAGTTTGGGCTCTTGAGGGCCCCTTGTCCTCCAGCTGAAGGGTCTGTGACCCCAGCAGGCTGCCCCAGGGGCCAGCTACTGTCCCTGGGTGGCAGTTTGGGCTCTGGAGGGCCCCTTGTCCTCCAGCTGAAGGGTCTGTGACCCCAGCAGGCTGCCCCAGGGGCCAGCTACTGTCCCTGGGTGGCAGTTTGGGCTCTTGGGGGCCCCTTGTCCTCCAGCTGAAGGGTCTGTGACCCCAGCAGGCTGCCCCAGGGGCCAGCTACTGTCCCTGGGTGGCAGTTTGGGCTCTTGGAGGGCCCCTTGTCCTCCAGCTGAAGGGTCTGTGACCCCAGCAGGCTGCCCCAGGGGCCAGCTACTGTCCCTGGGTGGCAGTTTGGGCTCTTGGAGGGCCCCTTGTCCTCCAGCTGAAGGGTCTGTGACCCCAGCAGGCTGCCCCAGGGGCCAGCTACTGTCCCTGGGTGGCAGTTTGGGCTCTTGGAGGGCCCCTTGTCCTCCAGCTGAAGGGTCTGTGACCCCAGCAGGCTGCCCCAGGGGCCAGCTACTGTCCCTGGGTGGCAGTTTGGGCTCTGGAGGGCCCCTTGTCCTCCAGCTGAAGGGTCTGTGACCCCAGCAGGCTGCCCCAGGGGCCAGCTACTGTCCCTGGGTGGCAGTTTGGGCTCTTGAGGGCCCCTTGTCCTCCAGCTGAAGGGTCTGTGACCCCAGCAGGCTGCCCCAGGGGCCAGCTACTGTCCCTGGGTGGCAGTTTGGGCTCTTGGGGGCCCCTTGTCCTCCAGCTGAAGGGTCTGTGACCCCAGCAGGCTGCCCCAGGGGCCAGCTACTGTCCCTGGGTGGCAGTTTGGGCTCTTGGGGGCCCCTTGTCCTCCAGCTGAAGGGTCTGTGACCCCAGCAGGCTGCCCCAGGGGCCAGCTACTGTCCCTGGGTGGCAGTTTGGGCTCTTGGAGGGCCCCTTGTCCTCCAGCTGAAGGGTCTGTGACCCCAGCAGGCTGCCCCAGGGGCCAGCTACTGTCCCTGGGTGGCAGTTTGGGCTCTTGAGGGCCCCTTGTCCTCCAGCTGAAGGGTCTGTGACCCCAGCAGGCTGCCCCAGGGGCCAGCTACTGTCCCTGGGTGGCAGTTTGGGCTCTTGGGGGCCCCTTGTCCTCCAGCTGAAGGGTCTGTGACCCCAGCAGGCTGCCCCAGGGGCCAGCTACTGTCCCTGGGTGGCAGTTTGGGCTCTTGGAGGGCCCCTTGTCCTCCAGCTGAAGGGTCTGTGACCCCAGCAGGCTGCCCCAGGGGCCAGCTACTGTCCCTGGGTGGCAGTTTGGGCTCTTGGAGGGCCCCTTGTCCTCCAGCTGAAGGGTCTGTGACCCCAGCAGGCTGCCCCAGGGGCCAGCTACTGTCCCTGGGTGGCAGTTTGGGCTCTTGGGGGCCCCTTGTCCTCCAGCTGAAGGGTCTGTGACCCCAGCAGGCTGCCCCAGGGGCCAGCTACTGTCCCTGGGTGGCAGTTTGGGCTCTGGAGGGCCCCTTGTCCTCCAGCTGAAGGGTCTGTGACCCCAGCAGGCTGCCCCAGGGGCCAGCTACTGTCCCTGGGTGGCAGTTTGGGCTCTTGGAGGGCCCCTTGTCCTCCAGCTGAAGGGTCTGTGACCCCAGCAGGCTGCCCCAGGGGCCAGCTACTGTCCCTGGGTGGCAGTTTGGGCTCTTGGAGGGCCCCTTGTCCTCCAGCTGAAGGGTCTGTGACCCCAGCAGGCTGCCCCAGGGGCCAGCTACTGTCCCTGGGTGGCAGTTTGGGCTCTTGGAGGGCCCCTTGTCCTCCAGCTGAAGGGTCTGTGACCCCAGCAGGCTGCCCCAGGGGCCAGCTACTGTCCCTGGGTGGCAGTTTGGGCTCTTGGGGGCCCCTTGTCCTCCAGCTGAAGGGTCTGTGACCCCAGCAGGCTGCCCCAGGGGCCAGCTACTGTCCCTGGGTGGCAGTTTGGGCTCTTGGGGGCCCCTTGTCCTCCAGCTGAAGGGTCTGTGACCCCAGCAGGCTGCCCCAGGGGCCAGCTACTGTCCCTGGGTGGCAGTTTGGGCTCTGGAGGGCCCCTTGTCCTCCAGCTGAAGGGTCTGTGACCCCAGCAGGCTGCCCCAGGGGCCAGCTACTGTCCCTGGGTGGCAGTTTGGGCTCTGGAGGGCCCCTTGTCCTCCAGCTGAAGGGTCTGTGACCCCAGCAGGCTGCCCCAGGGGCCAGCTACTGTCCCTGGGTGGCAGTTTGGGCTCTTGGGGGCCCCTTGTCCTCCAGCTGAAGGGTCTGTGACCCCAGCAGGCTGCCCCAGGGGCCAGCTACTGTCCCTGGGTGGCAGTTTGGGCTCTGGAGGGCCCCTTGTCCTCCAGCTGAAGGGTCTGTGACCCCAGCAGGCTGCCCCAGGGGCCAGCTACTGTCCCTGGGTGGCAGTTTGGGCTCTTGGAGGGCCCCTTGTCCTCCAGCTGAAGGGTCTGTGACCCCAGCAGGCTGCCCCAGGGGCCAGCTACTGTCCCTGGGTGGCAGTTTGGGCTCTTGGGGGCCCCTTGTCCTCCAGCTGAAGGGTCTGTGACCCCAGCAGGCTGCCCCAGGGGCCAGCTACTGTCCCTGGGTGGCAGTTTGGGCTCTGGAGGGCCCCTTGTCCTCCAGCTGAAGGGTCTGTGACCCCAGCAGGCTGCCCCAGGGGCCAGCTACTGTCCCTGGGTGGCAGTTTGGGCTCTTGGAGGGCCCCTTGTCCTCCAGCTGAAGGGTCTGTGACCCCAGCAGGCTGCCCCAGGGGCCAGCTACTGTCCCTGGGTGGCAGTTTGGGCTCTTGGAGGGCCCCTTGTCCTCCAGCTG